>NC_081416.1:125313182-125440682 GCF_949786415.1 Peromyscus eremicus | reverse complement strand
ACTTGTTCAATGTTTTCAGTGTCTACCTTTCTCATTAAACTTTCCTATGTGAAAGTTGTCCAGATAATTATAGGCATATACTTGTATACATGTGCACATGTTTGTGGATACACACACACATAGATACATATAAATGCATACCTGGGTACATGTTTATATATATATACACACAGGGTTTCATGTTTGTGTGTACTCATGTAGCCGAACATAGACACAAACATGAAAAGAGCCATACAGATTGTTAATTACATTCCTTCCACCCAGGCCTTGTTTTCTAGCTGAGGAAGCAGCCATGAACCAGAGAGATCTGTTTCTGCACTCACGTAGCTGGCTCCATCGGGGTAGAGATGAGGTAGGAACATAAGGCTCGTGAAGGACATCACCCATGCTAAGTGAATGAAAACTATGTCTTGGGGATTTTAAGGAAGGCAAGACCTTGCTAATGGCTGGGGTCCTTCCCTGGCTGCCCTGTGCCAGAAACCCTCATCTGAATGTCTAGACTAGTTCTCTGCAGCTCAAGAAAACATCTACAATTTGGGGAGAAGGTTTGGGGAAACCTGGACCCTGCACCCTACCTGGCCCTGTTCCACCCTAGCCTTACTTTCCACAGCCACCTTCTGCCAGTTCCTGTACAATATATCCGATTCAGTTTACCCATTATCATATAGCCGTAAGACCTACTCAGGAAGTAACAGTGTTCTGTTGAGAGAAAAATGATCCTGGCTCAGTTAGTCCTGTATTATGGTTAAACCTCCCAATTCTTCACCCCTCACATTCCAAACAAGTCCTATGAAGTGTGTTCTATGTGTGTCTTAGCATCGAATCACACCTCCGTATTTGTTGTTATTTAGTTGAACAGGAACACTGAAATGGTGGAGGTAACTAAGTGATATATTCATGACCACACAAACCTTGTGTGTGTTGCGGTGGCAGGCTTTGTTTTGTTTTGTTTTCCCATGACTGAGGTCCAGTAGCACAGATGAGACTTCACACAGGCTGATCAACATTTGTGGAGTAAATGGTCCCCACAGAGTCCTCTGCCATGACATTGTGTCTTCCAGCTCACAGCCCCCCACCCTTACCGTTTTCCCTCCACCAGCTGTGGCTGATTTTCGTGTGGTCCTTGCAATTTCCTACTCCCTAACTGAAAGGCGGCTTCCATCTTCTCCAGTTCTACCACAGACTGCAGGCTACAGAGCCCCTCCCTCGGTGAATCTATCAAAATTTTAAAACGGATATAAATAGAAACACACTGATGCAGCTGAAATCCTTCTTCCATGTTTGTGCATAATGCCCTATATCCTATAATGCCGCAAAGAACAGTTTCTGATGATCTCTTGTCTCAGTTCATTGTGTCATTACATTTTAATCTCCAGTAAGGAGTCAGCCAATCAGGGAGGGAGCATATAAGGTGGCATGGACCTCGGAGCCCTTGTGAGGCTCTCTGTGTGTGATTGTCCCACATGCCCCGTGTCCTCGGGAAGCGGCTAAGCCTTTATCAATTGCTTTTTCAGGTTGCTGCAGCAGCGTGAGCATAATCCCTTTGGAATGTTCTCAGCCTTACCCTCCACGCGACCTTGTAAGAAACCAGAGAACATAAAGACGAAATCCTGGAAACACTCTGAAACCTGTTTCAAAGCTCTGAGTAGATGGTTGTGGGGATTAAAGGGAGTGAGTGACTTACATTATGTCAGCCTCCAGACCTCTGAAACTGGTGCATGGAGCCTATCTCCACTATTTTGCCAGAAAGGAAAAAAAAAAAGTCTGAGAGAAAATCTTCCCAAGCTTTCTTGCTCTCTATCTATCCCAACCTTAAGGACCAACCTTCTTGAGGGCCCACCTTAAACTGAGCTCCATAAGCCTACGTGCCAGCAGAGAGAACTTAGCCCAGCAGCTGCCACACTCCCTCAGAGTTCTCATTAATAAACAGAGATAAAGAATCACTCCTGTTGTTGAATTTCAGGACTCAACAGGGAAATTCCCAAGAGGGTTTCGGCACATACTGAGCCTGCAAATGGCACCCAGTAGGCCCTCAACAAGTACAAATATTTGTTTTAATAACTACTATGAAGATCTTTTCACAGGAACCCTGTGCAGGGCTTGGGGTAAGGAAACAAAGGAGTTTCTATGTGGAAAATTATCTGGATATTGGATGGGATTAGAAGTCTGAAAGTAATAATGTGGCACTGAAATCATTCCGGCTATGTGTTGAGAAGTCTGGGTTTCATTCTGGCTGGGAATCCCACGAATTCTATGAGTTAGGCTGAACAAATATTTTCTGGGCACCTACCTTTGCCAGTTACTGAGAACTCAGAGTTCAGTGAAGCACTGTCCCCATTCTACAGACATTTACTGACTTGTAAAAGGGGAATTGTGTGAACACAGAAACATTACTCTATGTGGTGTACACAGGAAAACAATTACAGAAAAGGGAATCATTTGAATTTTCTGTAAGGTCAAAGAAAGCTTTGCTGAGACACTTCTAGAATGAGAATGGGAGTTAGCAGAGGTGAGCATGCTAAGTAGGTGGGGGTGGTCAAACAGATTAGTACCTTAGACTAAACTGAACTGGATGAGTTATTTATTGTGCCTTGGGCCTCAGTTTCCCCTTCTGCAAAGCATTTATGCTGTTGGATTTGGAGAAGGATTAGGACTGAAGCATGTGAAGACCCCAAGCAGGGATCATTCGTATGTGGAGGGTCTGGCTCGCAACAGAAACACAGCTGTGCAGCCATGCCCTCCCTCGGCAGCCACAGTCGGTCCGGTCCTCCTGCTCTTTAGCTGCTCTGAGTCAGACCAAGAAGAATGTGTGTTGTCACCTCCTACTGTGGCTTTCAAGGCTGCCATGAACTTTACTGGAACTGCAAGTTTAATGTGGAAAGTTTCACGAATAGCTAGCTGTTGGTTCAGGTAGAGTGCCTGGGTGAATAGAAGGAGCTGTGTTTCTGCAAGAGCAAGGCAAAGACTAGCCATTCCTTCTGACTTGGTGTCCACATTTCTGTGGATGTCGCTATACCTGACCAACTATCATCAGACCTATTCTTTCCTTCCTGGTGGGCGAAACAGCCGGCCAGCACTCTAAACCCGAAAGGAAAACATCTCTGGGAAGAAAAGTTGAAGTCTCTCACTCTACCCAAACCAAAAAAGACACCCTTCCCTGGATGGAAAACCCAAATTCACAACTGAAGTCTTGCTCACAAACTCTTACCAGGGTGAAAAAGGCAACTGTCTCACAGCAAGGAATCCACGCTCCACCAACGGAGAGCTGGACAGGAAGAAAGGAAGCCCAGAAATCCTTTGATTCTGGTTAGCCTTACAAATGAGGGAACCCACACTCCAAGAGGTGCCGTGACTCACCATAGCCCATGGTTAGTTCAGGCTTGCCAAACAATCACCGTGTTAATGTGCCCACAATACCCCAAAGTAACCAACCTGTCTAGACTTCCAATTGAATGCTCCAGAATCTTGATGCTAGGCATTGGGGCACACCTCTGTAATTCTAGCACTCAGGAGACGGAGACAGGAGGGTGACAAGTTCAAAGCCAGTGGAGTCCCATAGAGAAACCATGTCAAACTAATTAACTAATTAAAGAAACATGGAAAAAGGAAGAAAAAAAGAATGACCCCAAGACTCTTGAAAAGAAGATGACATAAGGAGATGGCTCGGTGCGTAAAGTATTTGTCACGTGAGATAAGGACGGTTTATGGGTGTTTTAGAGAAAGACACAGAAATAAAAGCCATGTTTACTGCACCACGTTAGGGTAAACATCCTACCATTACCAATGGTAACATACTGCTGTTGACACTGACATGGACATCACTTACAGGGACTGTCTGTCAGATTTCTGCACTGTGAAGTCATCTTGCTTCCCACACTTTCTACACAGGACTGTTTGCAAAAGGTAACTATGTGTAGAGCCCACTTAACGAGTGGGAAATCTACTAGACACATCCTATGTAATATTCATCTATTATTGTCCATGTACTTACACAGTCCTTTCCAGGACTGAGTTATAGACATTTGTTTTACCATTTCGTCGATAATGAATGCTACTCTATTTTGTTGCTTATGTTATTGCAACTTTTGTCGTGTGGAGCATGAAGAGTTTAATTGCATGTTTTTCTCACATGTTCCTAAAATTGTGTGGTCTTTTTTAATGTGTTCTTCCTTCCTGGCATTATTGGAGATTGACCTTGAGGTTTTAAAAGGCACATACCATTCCCAGTTTGCTCTCTGCTTCCCGCTTGTGTTTTAAGATGTGAACTCCCAGTGTGCTGCTCCAGCTACCTAGCCTGCCTACTGCCAGACTTGCTGGTTAGGATGGTGGTTGACTTTTAACCCTCTGGAACTATACACCCAAACAAATCCTTCCTTGTAGAAGGTGCCTTGGTCATGGTGTTTAATCACTATAGCAATAGAAAAGTAATACACCACCTATATGTAGATTAGGCTAAACGGGAGCTCATATTGATGCTCCAACACTAATTCAATATAACACATCTTCTAGCACATTTCCCTTGCTCATCTGTGAGCTCTTTGCTGAAAGATGAGAAAGACGGTTCTCACCACCTACTAGCGACTAGCTTAATTGTTTAATCCCAGGACTTTTGTGTATTGGTATCAAAATTGTTAATGCCTACTCATATGAACTTCTTTTATAAACTTGGAGTTTTATTTGTCTTTTGTCTTCATGGCTTCACTCATTTCCAGCTTTATTGCAGTCTATACTTTCTAGCCTGTGACTCTAAGTGACATGCTTCAGAGGGATGTTGCTGATTGTGCTTGCAGTTCAGTTCCACTCTTCTGTCACTTTCTGCATTTCATTCTGTAGGCCACCATGCATTGTTTTTAACGTGAATACATAAAGGTTCATCCTTGTACTCTAAAATTCTATAGTTTGGGACCAATGTAAATGTACTTTTTACTAACTAACCCACAAAAATCTGTTTCATCCTTTCGCTACTCTACCTTACTCTGCTGAACTTCCCAAACCGCTAGCCCTGTAAAACTCACAGAGATTTTGTGTTTTCCAAATGGACATATGATTGGATCATGTAATACAGAGATTTTCATATTGATTTTCATTCTTTCACTTGGAAATGGGCATTTAAGTCTTCTCACATGGCCCTTTTGGAATTGAGAATTTATGACTCTTACTGATGAATAATATTCCATTATAAGAATGTTACTCAGGCTGGAAAGATGGCTGAGCGGTTAAGAGCACTGGCTGTTCTTCCAGAGGTCCTGAGTTCAATTCCCAGCAACCATATGGTGGCTCACAACCATCCGTAATGAGATCTGGTGCCCTCTTCTGGCCCGCAAGCATAAATGCAGGCAGAACCCTGTATACACAATAAATAAATAAGTAAATCTTTTTAAAAAAAACAAAAGAAAGAAAGAAAAAAAAAGAATGTTACTCAGTTTGTATATTCATTCATTTATCCAAGACAAATTCTCATGATTCCAGTTTGGAGATAGTTATAAATAATGCTGCCATAAATATTCGTAAAGAAGCATCTGTGTGAGCATACGTTTTTCTATCAGTTGCACAGGTATGAAGGAACAAGATACTGGATTATACTGATCAGACTGTAGACCATCTCAATAAGCAGCCATGCCATTTCATGCCCATAGTAATGAATGCGACCTTCTTGGCTTTGCCTTCGCTACAACAATAGGTCTTGTCAGTTCTTCGGGTTTTAGTCATTAGCTTATTCAATCCTTGTCAGGATTGAGGGATAGATATTTACTTAACAGTCCAAGCTATAAAAACACCGCTTTCTTTTGTCACTTAGATTATCCATCCTAGCATTTGTCATGTGAAGCATGCAGTCTACCCACACATTTTCCTCACATGCTCCTAAAATTGTGTGCCTGTGTTTCTTTTATTTCCTCTTTTTAGCTCACCATTGCTTTCATTTGCCATTCCCTGGCCGAGTGATTGTTTGGGTATGGATTTCCACTTTAATTCTGTTCTCATCTGAGAATTTTGCAAGATTTCTATTTTAGAGGACACTGTTGTATCTTTTATATAGAATGGGGTCTGTGTGGTGAGTGTGCCATGTGAGTGTGCAAGCATAGAATGTACATCTTGTTGTTATATGAAATAGCCTGTGGAGGGCAATTTCATGAAGTTGATTGATAGTTCAGCCCAGGCTAACTTTATCCTTATTGATTTTCTGCTGTTTCGTGTATCAGTTGTTGAGAGAGGACTGCTTGGGTCTTCAATTTTAGTCAGGAATTCCCCTCCTAGTTTCAGCTGTACACATTTGGAAGCTCTGTCGGCACAGAATGTTTAGGATTACTTTGGAACCTTGGAGACTTAGCCCCTTTATCTCAAAATTATGTCCTTATTTGCCCCTGATAACTTTCTTGATTCTCAAATTCACATTTTCTGAGATTTAATACATCATCTCTGGCTTCCTTTTGACTCATGTTAGCATGATATATCAGATATATTTTCTCTTTGATTTTACCCTAACATCAGTGATCTTGTAGACAATATGTAGTTGAATTTTGCTCTTCAATTCACCATAAAAATCTGTCTAATAAATATAATTGATAATTCATTTTTTATCTCTGTGTGAATGATATGTGTTGGGGGTGGTGGTCAAAGGACAGCCTCAAATGTTGTTCTTTGCCTTCTACATTAGCTGACAAGCTTGTGAGGATATTTCTGTTTCCACCTCACATCTCCCCATAGGAGTGCCTGGACTGTAAACCTGCCCTACAACATCTAGCTCTCCATGGGTTCTGGGAATCTGAACTCAGGTCTTCAAGCTTGTACACACTCTTTACCCACTGAGCAATCTCTCCAGTTTCACTGGCTTTTAAAACAATCATTGATATACTTGCAATAACATCTCCCAGGTAACTTTCTACTAATTGCATTCACTTGTTAATCTCTCTTAGTTGCCTGCTTTTTTTGGTTTTACTTGAGTTTTTATGACTCTACTTTTACTCTTCCCTTACAACAATTACACATTTGAAAATTAGTGGTAACCCAGAATTTGTAATATACATTTTATGCTAATATAATGCTACCTTTTAATTACATTATTACTCTCCTTGTAAAACATGTTTTTATTATAATTAATTCTCAGT
This sequence comes from Peromyscus eremicus, assembly GCF_949786415.1. Classification (NCBI taxonomy): domain Eukaryota; kingdom Metazoa; phylum Chordata; class Mammalia; order Rodentia; family Cricetidae; genus Peromyscus; species Peromyscus eremicus. Next base: position 125,433,576 of record NC_081416.1, on the reverse strand, counting down.
CCCTCCCTATCCTCCCCTGTAACATCTCTAGCATTGTTATGATTAATTTCACATTTAAGTATAGTTATCGAATACATACTTATTATCACCTCGCACAATTAACGTTTAAATCATTTAGGAGTAAGAAAATTCCCAAGGCTTGCTGGCCTGAATTGTCTCTACGCCCCGCCTCTGAACCACAGCTGTTGTTTCATAGTCAATCTGCTAGCTACAATTTTTAAGGCAGTTCTACTCACTGCCTGACCATATGTCTCAATATGCTGATCCTTTTTCTTTTGGAATCCTAGTTCTCTCCATCCCAGGACACAAGACTTGTGATCTAAACAAGCCCAAAGGACTTTCAAGGGGAACGAAATGTTCAAAAAAAAGGATAGAAAATCCCTAACAAACAAGAATTATCGAATAAATTGCCTCTGCTGAATACTACTATCATGACACACAAAACGTAATTTAAAAATATTTAGATAGTGAGGTCTCACCAACATGGCTGCCTAAACAGGACCTGAACAAGAGTGACACAAATAAATGAGCTAACACGGAAGGGAGAAAGCTCAGGAGACCTCAGCCCTAAATAGAGAACTGCAGGCAACTAAGGAATTCTAAGAGCAACAGAAATAATCTTTCCCAGGGAAGAGCACACCAATTGATACCTACACCAAATGATCAGGCTTGAAAACATAAATATACAGGTAACATTATATGAACTGAGAAGATTCTATTTATGTATTTAGGAGTGAGTGAGAGAGAGAGAGAGAGAGAGAGAGAGAGAGAGAGAGAGAGAGAGAGAGAGAGAGAGTGTGTGTATACATTAAAGAAAAGGGCCATGACTTTGAAAGAGTTGGGGGTGGGCAGTATGTGGGAGGATTTGGAAGGAGAAAAGGGAGAGGGGAAATGATGTAATTACATTAATATTTAGATAAACATGATCATTAAAGAGACAAAAGTTTTAAGCTGCTACTTATAGTCAAATTAGTATAGTAAAAATGTCCTGAAAGTCACCCCCATTTTGTATGTAAGCACTGTGATCGTCACAGTTCAACATCCTGAAGGACTGAAGTTGGGACCCATGGTCAGTAACACATCAAGAGCATTGTAAACCTTAGAACTAGTGGCTGGTTGGTAAAATTCAGGCTTGGAAACCATGTTGACATTCAATGGCAAAGGGAAAATTAACTTTCTCCTGTGGAGTCCCGCTTCAGGGCAGCCACACTGCAGGGCAAGCCCCATGCCTAGAAGTTGTCCAACACAAAACAAAATTTTTGTGGACTTTTGGTAATGTTTTGCTTTGTTTGAGCATTTTTGTCTTATTGGTCATTTGCTTATTTGCTTTGATTTTTGTTTTCGTTTGAGGATTTTTTTTTTGGTTAGTTATTTCTTGATTTGGGCTTTTTTATTCTTGCTGTTTGTTTGTATTTTGAAAAGAGATCAAGAATATAATAAAGTTGGGTGGGTAGCCAGATGGGGAGGATCTGGGTGGGATTGGGGGGAGAGAAAAAAAACAAGACCAAAATATATGATATGAAAAACATTTTTCAGTAAAAATGGGGGGAGGAACTTGGTAAATGACAAAAACTGTTAAATTAGACTTCATCAGTATTTTAAAATTCTGCTCTTTGAAGACACCATCAAGAAAATGAAGACAGACCAGTCCTGGTGACCTGCAACTACAGTCTTAGCATTCAGGAGGTAAAAAACAGGACGATAGCAAGTTTGAGGCTATTGTGAGACTACATAGTGAGTTTGAGACTATACCCTAAGAACTCATTCCCCACCTCTGCTCTAGAAGGAAAAACAGAGAAGAAAACACAAAGATTGAGAGCAAAGATCTCTTAAAAGTTAACGTAGACAATAACATGGTGGTGCAGTCTATATCTGTAGTTCCCAGGAGGATGTCACAGGAAGATGTTAAGATAAAAGCTAGACTGCATAAGGTTTTGCCTCAAAAACCAAAAACTGAAACAAAATAAAAAAAAAAAAAAACATCAACAGAGCAACCCAATTAAAAAGCAGGACAACTATATAAAATACTTTCCACCAAAGAAAACTTGTGGCTTACATCCATGGGCCCAAAGAAGCATTTATGACTAGTTACTGGAAAATACAACTTAGCAACAGTGTGACACTGGAGATGGAGCTCAGTGACTGTAATACCTACCCAGCATACACAAAGCCTTAGATTTGGTTCCCAGTACTACATAACCCAGGAGGAGGAGGAGGAGTACATACTTGGAATATCTGGGACTTGGGAATTGGAAGCAAGAAGATCAGATATTCAAGATCATTATTGGTTACATAGCAAGTTTGAGACTAACCTGGGACACATGAGACCTGGTCCCATCCACAAACCAACCAACAACAACCATAATAATGAATAACTAGGAGTTAGACTCCCTGGTAGGCAGATAGAGAAAGGGGCCATGGCTAGGTAATAAGGGTGGTGAATTTCCAAGATGGCTGGCTTCTTCCTCACCCTCCTGACTTGAGTGAGACAAAAGCCTGGCAGCTTAAAGCAAAGGCCTTGTGGGCTTCAGTCTCTCACCAACAGGGCTCCTGCTGATGGAATGACTCAACAGGTTCAAGGCTTGATCAGGAAATGTCACACAACAGTTGTGGACCAGTCTACTTTCCCGCCTTTCTTCAAACTCACCAACCTGAAATTAGGGGAGAATATTTCTTCAGAGACTTTAAAATCCACAGCCCTGGAGAAAACACGAGATTTTTCAGCTTTCCAAGGACCTCCCTGCTAGCCCCACATTCCCCCCTCCCGCACTCTCCTCCCCAACACCCGGCTTTGCAGAGGGTCTTTTTCCATGTGTATCTGCTGTGTGTGTGTGTGTGTCTACTCACCCCACAGTAAGCACCTTTCCTTCACTGCTGATTCTGTCTGTGGTGTTTGAGATTTCTCTGCAGCCACCAGTTGTGATCCAAGTGTTTCCTGCTTTGTAATTCTTTCAACTGGCAAAGGAAACGAACCTGATCAATACCCACAGACTGTATCATTTTGATGACTCGTCTCAGGATTTCCTCTGAAGACTGTATCAATAAGATGCCTTTTAAAAAGGTTTAAATTAAATAAGTCTCAGAAGACCAACCACGAGCCCAGTAATGGTGATACTTATCAACACCTGAAATCTTGCAGCCTTTTGTGAAGACACTTTGAGGGTTCCTTAGGCAGTCAGACAGACAACATCATGGCCAAGCAATCTCTGTACAAAGACCTGGACATGGTTGTTCATAGAGGCTTTAATCATGAAAGTCAAACACTGGAGATGTTGCAAATATCCACTGAAGAAGGCACAAGCAGGATTAGTATTTTGTGCACTATAACTCAGTGATAAAAGAGAACAAACCACTGCTACACACACGATGGTTGAATCTTCAAATGTTACTGCAACTAAAAGAAAGTGGACACAAAAGTCTATAGTCGGTATGATTCCACTTATGTGAACCTCGGGAGGAGGCCCAACTATAAAGAGGTGATTTGATACAATAAAAGGATAGACATATTGGATGCTTGGAGTCTAGTTACACGGAGATAACTGTATGCATATTTCAAAACTCACAGAACTGTATTACATCATAAAGGGATAAATTTTATTCAGTGTAAACCACGATCCAAAAACCCGGAACCCTCAGTTTGACCCCTTAGAAAAAACCACCTAGGTAAGTAGGACACAATGAACAAAATTGACTTCAGGTGTCCTCTAGTGTGGCTTTTCCTGCTTCATTAATGTTCACCGGGATTTAACCATCTACCTCCTCACTATCCATTCATCTGAGTAATGAAAACTAAATATATTCTACATGCTAGGAATAATTAAAGAGCTGAGAAGACAGAGGAACCAAGTGTATTTGAACTGAGGCCTGAATCTAGGAGGCAAGATCAGAGGAGGCAGGCACTAGATGCTATGGATTGAATGGTTATTCACCCAGCCCCAAGTCATACGTTAAACACTTGGTAATGGAGGAGGTAATGGAACCTCTCACAAGATGGGGTCCTGTGGCAGATCCATGGGTCATTGACAGTATACTGTTAAGGATTGTAATGCCTGGACTCTTTTTCTTTCCTTTTTTTGCTTTCTAGAAATGAAGTAAGCAGTTTTCATTTGCAATGTGTTCCCACCATGAGATACTGTTATCACAAGCACCAAACAGGGAGCTATTTGATCATGGACTAAAACCTCCGAAACTAGGAACTCAAATGAACCTTTTCTCGTTTCACAACCTGGTTGTCTTGGATGTTTTGTCACAGTAATGGAAAGCGAACTAATAGGGCAGATCATGGAGAAGGACTGGAGTTTTATTTTGACAGCAATGATAAGGCACTAAAATGTAAAGATGACAATAGTGTTTTCAGGTTTATGTCTTTGAATGAACAATCTAGCAGATGTATGCAGGCTTACCTGTGGTGGGTGAGCAGCAAACAGAAATTGATGAGTGGGGTATGATAGAAAGAAAGGAAGGAAGGAAGGAAGGAAGGAAGGAAGGAAGGAAGGAAGGAAGGAAGGAAGGAAGAAAGAGAGAAAGAGAGGGAGCGGGGAGGGAGAGAGACAGGATAAAAGGGAGAAAGGGATGGAGGGAGGGAGAGAGATGGAGGGAGGGAGGGGGAAGGGAGGGAGGGAAGGAAGTTAATTGGTTTAGGCTACCTAGGAAACCTCCTAGAATCCTTTCTCTTTTCTCTACGGTGGAACCAATAATATGTATTTCCCATTCTGCTGAGATTACTTGTAACAATATAAGAGCACTGATGCAGAGTCTGATCGTGATAAAGTACTTAGAAATTGTTCGCTCATTCTTCCTTCATCAACATTTTACTGATGAGAATGTGGGTGCACTCCTCTGTCCCCCAGAAAGCAATAACTGCCCACTGTTTTCGTCACTGTCAGGAACCAGCACCTCTTTTCCCTGTTGCTCACAGGACTCTGTATCATCTGATTTGGAAACAAGCAAGTAAAACCTGCTGAGCTTACAGACTGACTGTGGTGGGGCTTCGGGAGTAAAAGATCATGAATTTGGGTTTGGCAGGGGGAGTATAGCTTTGAGGGGAGTTGATTTATGCACCCCACATTTTCACACAGGACTTATTAAACTATAAGTGTATCCCAATATCTAAATATTGCACAGAAATAGTAAATTAAATTTGATATAGGGCAAAATTAATAACTAAATACCACCAATGTATTATAAGACAAATTTTCTCCAGGAAAATACTCGAGTTTCAAAGAACACTTACACTTGCTTTTCAAAACTCAATTTAATTCCATAGAACCTTAATCAAGCTCTGATAATTTTATTTTCTGTGTAATAGCCTCATATTGATGATGGAGGGCTTCCCAATTTCTTTCAGACATGCTTGATTTACTTCCTAAATTTTCTGAAGCAACAGATGTCTTCAGTAATTTTCTACACATTTATTCACTCATTGCTGTGATCCTGGTTCCACTTACGGGTTATTTCTGAGGGTCAGAAAAATGATACAAAGGATTTTGGGATCACTAAACCCTAGGGTAGCAAATGGCTAGAATAAGTGCTGTGTTGTGTGAGTTGACTAGGGAAAAACACATTTATTTAAATATTAATATTTAATATATATTCAAAGAGATGATGCCATATTGAAAGTAGAAAAAAATAAACAATGGAGATTCAAAAAAAAAAGGTGGGATAAGGTGAGGCATTCTGTGTGTCTCTAAAGGGAATTACAGAGAAGAAAATTATATTTGAAGAAATTACAACCAAAACCTTCCAAATCTAAAGAAATACATTCACTTACATGTTTAAAATGCTCAACAAACTCCAAGTAAGATAAATACAAAAGGTAAGATAAATACCTTAACACAATAAAGTGTTAAGGTCAAAGATAAAGATAAAAGCTTAAAAACAAGAGAAAAATACACCACACAAAGGAATTCCAGCAAAATTAATGCTCAACTTTCATTAAAAAACACAGAAGTCAGAACGCAGAGGGATTGTGAAGAGCTAAGGGAGACAGAGTTCCCCACCAATATAATTTCCAGGAAAATAATACTATTAAAATTTAAGTTTAAATAAAAACAGTCTATAAGAAGTTAAAAACCCAGAAAAGTCTCTAACAACACTCCTATCCTACATGAAATGCTGAAAGAAATTATTCTGGTACAAAGAAACTTCTGGTATGAGAAGCCTACATGAAGAAAATGAAACCTACATGAAGAAAAATAGCACATCAACCACACTGTCTACTTGGTAACTGTCAAATACGACACAATAGCATGTACGTTTTCTTTTATCTCATCTGATTTAATTAATAAGTATGTTCAACAAAATACATAATTATACTTTTGACCTCCTCACATATATAATTAATATGTTAATGAAAGTACAAAGGACGCAGCTGAGAACAAATCTGGAGTATACGTGTGCACACACGCCTTCTGTGGCACCTAGGGGACGGCCTCCTCCATCTTGTTGGCACAGAGTCTCTCTGTTGTTTCGCTTCTTCACAGACAGGTTAGCTGGTCCTTGAGCTTCATGGCCTGCCTCTCCAGTCCCCAAAGGCTCCCCAGACTACAGGCACACTCCTGCACAGGATTGTTACAGGTTCTGGGCATCCAAACTCCTTGCAGGTCACGCCGCTATGGACTGAGTCATCTCCTCAGTCTCCTACTCTTTGTTTTTCCAAACTGTCTTTACATTTGTTATTTTCCATGATAAAAAGTTGGGGGGCTGGATTTTGAAAAGTTAGAAAACATACTTCCAAAATAACTCAAATAATAAATCACAGAGGGAATTAGAGAAATACTTAGGAGAACGAATGCCTTAGTCAGACAGGTAACAGCCCAGAGCAGTGGCTACTCTGCAGCAGATCTCAAGAAAACTGCAGAGATGGACCACTTGGGAGAAGCCAAGACTCAGGTCTAAATCCCTTCGTTGTATCCAAGGAGGGGCTGGTGTTCCCCAGCCGGAACCTGGAATAGTCAAAACAGGACTGAAAAACAGGACTGTCACATTGCACAGAAATTGTTTCCCTGTTCCCAGTACTAAGAGGGAAAGAGCCAGAGCTGGACTTCTACATTTACCCTTCCTGACCGCTCAGAGTAGCCTTAGATGTGGAGACAGAGCAAAGGAACCTGCATCCTGCCCCACTCTGTTTCCATAATTTTTTCCAGATGTGTGTGTTTCCTGCAGCCTGATGTATATGTTGTTCGGCCAATAATTACATGACAAATATGTATTTAAAGTCTGTGGGATTAGAGTGGATTCAATATTTAAAGGAAAATTAATCATTTGAGCAGGTTGTATTAAAAGAAAGATAAATAAACAAAGCAGATAAAAAATTAGAAGAAAAGGAAATAAACATAAAAAGTATGAAAAAGGAAATAAGACGAGAGAGAAATGTAAAGAAAATACAACACAGAGAACTGCCAATGACAAATTTACTTCTTAGGAGAGAAATAATATAAATAAAATAATGAGATAATAATAAAATAAAGCAACGTGTTAAAGGTGACCGAACAGGACGGTCTTGGTCTGGGGTAAAGCTCAGTGCTAGAGAACATGCTTCCATGTGAGGGGAGCTGGCTCAATTTGCACCATGAAAAAGAAAAACTAGAAATAAAAATAAAACAGAAAAAAGTATTCATAGATATATTAGAAATTATTAACATGAGAGCATTTTTAAAACGCCACAATAATAAATATAATAATATAATGATTATAAATGATATAAATAGAAAGTACCCTCGAAACTATACTTTTATTAAAATCAACTTATTAGTTACTTTTCTACTGCTGTAATAAAACACCATAACCAAGATAAAAGGATGTATTTATTTGGGGCTCACAGTTCCAGAGGATTAGAACCCCTGTAGGTGGAGCAGAGGCAGCAGGCAGCAGAAAGGACAGCTGAAGATGAAAACTCAGAGCTGAGGGCTCCCCATCTCCAACCACAAACAGGAAGCAGGGGGGAACCACCTCGGAATAGGGAGTAGCATTTGAAACATCAAAACTCACCTCCAACAAGGTCACACATCCTGAGCCTCCCCAAACAGTGCCACCAACAGAGGACCAAGTATTCACATGCATGAGAACATAATGTGTGGGAGTGTGGGGTGGGGAGATCATTTCATTCAAGCCAACACACTCATTTAAGAAAAATATTTAAAAGCTGAATGGCATTATAGACATTAAATAAGTGTGATTATTCATCATAGATTTTATGTAATAGATCAAGATCAGGACATTTGAGAATTCATTTTTCAAAAAGTGAGTATTCAGAGAATTCTGCTAAGTACCTGAGATAAATTGTATAAAGACTGTATGAAACCCTTGAGGAAAACCTAAAACAGACAAGATGATTTAGCCTCAGGTGCAGAGACAGTATTGTGTCACTTCCGAAGATGGCTGAAGAGAACTCTCTGAACCAGCAGGACTAGAAGGGGCTGCATAACAATTGCAAAGTGAATGAAATACTGTCCATTCATTGAAAACCAGTGGCTGAGAGCTCTCCCTGTGCTCCAGAGAACCCTGGAAACTCTAGATGATGCAATAAGAAGAAACAGCAAAGTATCCAAGATGGAAACCCAGAAAGCACAGGTGTGGTCATGGGAACAGGTATGATCACTTAGGGACACCCCCACTAAAAAGTTGGAAGCGAATTATGAAAATCCTGAAGACTCTAGGCAGGTTGCTGCTTAGTATGAAGTCAGCTGCATTGGTACAGCAAAGCATAATCATCAAATCCAATTTCAAATAAAGCAGTGAGTGTCAGAGTGACACGGAACAAGGAAATGAAGCATCCGTCTAATGTAAGGCGTGCAAGGCCTTCTGAAGAAAATTGCAAGTGTACTTAAATAACAACTGCAATATGTATAAACAGGCAGAGATGCTCAGTTTACCGCAGAAAGCCTCAATGCCACAGAGATGTCAGTTCTCTGCTACTGAATTTAATGCAATTCCAATTTAGAAGCTGCTTTTCTTCATGAATCTTGACAATATTCAAATGTTTATCAGGGAGTACAGAGATAGGATTAGCATGTATATATATATATATATATATATATATATATATATATATATGTCACAGAAGAAGGTAGAGAAATTTCATTATGGTAATCAAGACTTCTCATCAAGAAATGAATATAAAGAAATGCATTCTCTATGCGGAAATACGGAAATCAGATCATGCAAAACAACAACCACAAGCACACTGTGCAGAAACTGATTTATGGCATGTAGAATCAGAATCAATAAAAATAGAAATCTTAATAAATAATGCTGAGACAATTGAATCATTTATAGGAAGAAATAAAATTGAGCTTCTACTTTACACCATATAAAATTATGGATTTAGTCTGAATTCTAGTACTTAATATATAATAGCTTATTTTATACTCAAGACTATACATACAATTATAGAGTTGCTTTTAAAATTGAACTTAGTTTACAGATGATAAAGCCCAAAGTAAGTGGCTTGTTCCGGCTGGAATTTATACAGGGGACAATTCAACACCAATAACAAAAATAATAGTAAGTTCTGAGATTGAAAGTTCAGGTGTCCTGCCTTTAAAACCCTTGCTGTTAAACACTATCTAGACAGCTTTTTATTAAATTCTAGATAGATTAAAGACTTAAATGAAAAAAATCTAGCTTTATAACTTTTAGGGAAAAGATACATGAAAAATACTCTTCTTGATGGTGAGGTAGCAGAGAAATTTTTCAAGACTGAAAGAACATACCCGATCGAAAGAAAGATATACTTCACTCTATCATCAACACTTGAAAGACACACACATTCCAGCCAGAGACCTGGGAGGTGATAGATGAACATGTATAAGCAAGAAAAATTGCTTTTCAGAATTTTTACTGAGATAACAATGAAAAGCTTTTAAGATTGCATTTCACACACAAAAGATTTAACAAATTTTCTGCACAACCAGTTTATATGAAGGAACCAAGAATTGTCAAAATACTCAAATTCCATATGTTCCTCCTCATTCCAAGTCAGGAAAATGCAAAATAAAACCAGAATTAGATTCTGTTTCCTACATATTTGACTGACAAAAATCGAAAAGTTCTTAATACTACCTGCTGCCAAGGACAAAGAATGCCCAGAGCCTCTATGAGCTGGTCCTCAGCCTCTATGAGCTGGTCCTCAGCCTCTATGAGCTGGTACTCAGCCTCTATGAGCTGGTACTCAGCCTCTATGAGCTGATACTCAGCCTCTATGAGCTGGTCCTCAGCCTCTATGAGCTGGTCCTCAGCCTCTATGAGCTGGTACTCAGCCTCTATGAGCTGGTCCTCAGCCTCTATGAGCTGGTACTCAGCCTCTATGAGCTGGTACTCAGCCTCTATGAGCTGGTACTCAGCCTCTATGAGCTGGTCAATCAGTCAATCTTTACCCAAGGGAGAAAGTAAACATATCTGCCTACATGGCAGTTTCACCCTTAGCCCACATACACGGGTATTCTTGATAGGTACATGAAAAAAAGTAAGCCACATAACTATTTTTCAACAATGAAACAGACATATACATTTAGATATATTTGTTCCATTAAATATGTGTCATTTATCAATGGAAATAAATACAATAGGTCTACACATGAGTGGATCCTGGGAAAACAATTAGAATACATTCCATGATCAAAGGTGAAAGATGGGTAATAATTAAGCAATGCATTCAGTGCCGGGGAAACACAGAGAAAGCACAGCTATACAGCCATGCAAGAAATAGTGGGAGAAAAACTGGCAGTGAAATACACAGAAGAAAGAAGGGTGTAGCTGATGTTTTTCTCCGGTCCTGCCCAGCCCCATGGAACCCGTATCCACTTATAAAATAATCACTCAGAAGCTTATATTAATTAAAACTGCTCAGCCATTAGCTCAGGCCTACCACTGACTAGCTCTTATATTTAAACTCAGCCCATTTCTGTTAATTTATATGTCGCAATATGTTCTGTGGCTTTACCTGAGTGTCATTACATGCTGCTCCCTGGATGGTAGGCTGGCATCTGCTTAGCCTTTCTGTTCCCAGAATACTCCTTGTCTGTTTACCCTGACTATACTTCCTGCCTGGCTACTGGCCAATCAGCTTTTTATTTATCAACTAATCAGAGCAACACATCCCACAGTAGAAGGGGTCTATGAGCTAGAGCTCCCCAGGTTCTCAGGTGGTCTTTTTTAAATTTTGGTTCCAAAACATCATTTTATCACACAAACAATATATGTGTGTATGTACAGATGGATAGATAGATGGATGGATGGATGGATGGATGGATGGATGGATGGATGGATACATACACATGTAGAGATACAAATTTTATACACTGGAATTAATAATCTTTAAAAGTTTTTTAAAGGAGGAGTTGTATAAAATAAGTCTGGAATAGTGCAAGGAATTCTTTTCATGTGTCTGAGAATCACTGGGGAATATTTATATTTTGTTTCTTTCCTTTACACTGTTCACTTTTGTGGGGGAGTTGTTTCTGTTATGTTTCTACTCACATATTATTTGATCATTTTAAATGTATCAACCACACTCCAGGGCAGACCCTATACCCAGAAGTAGTTGACCAACACAAAATGGACTCCAATGGGGGAAGAATTTTTGCTTGGTTTGAGTACTTTTTGTCTTATGGAATTCTTTTTGTTTGTTTTGATTCTTGTTTTTTGCTTTTTTTTGAGAGAGAGAGAGAACACAATGTTGGTTATGTAGGGTGGTAGGAAAGATCAGGGAGAAGTTGGGGAGGAGAAAGAATATAATCAAAATATGTCATATAAAAAGGTTTAAATGAAAATATTTTAATTAAAAATAAAAAAAATTCAGTGAATATTTTTATGAATGGTTATGATAAATTCCTGAATTTTGAGATTTAGGAAGTAAAGCAAGCAAAATGTTCTTTGATGGGTGAATCAATAAAGAGCAATGGTCCATCCACAAGGGATTTTGTTAGTCAGTAAAAAGGAAAGTGTTGGTCAAAGCTACTGATATACCTACTGTCTAAGGGTAGTGTACTGGATTTGAAAAACCAGTCCCGAAGGGTTGCAAATTGATTCCATTTCTATGACATCAGCAAAAGGACAAAACTGTCACAACATAGGGTAAGGAAGGACACATCAGTGTTCGCCAAGGGAAAGGGTGGGGACAGAGGAGATTTCTGTATGCTGATCACAGTGGTGGCTTCATAAATCAGTAACCCCTGTAAATCATGCCGGTCTGGGCAAGGCCTGTCTGCATGCATGTCGGCTTTACTATATCATTGAAAGGGGAAGGGAGGGGGAGAGTGGAGGAAGAAGGAAAAGAGCGCTGTGTTGGCCAGGAGTGCCTGTCCATTTTTCAATGCAGGATCCTTAATTGAATCGCAGAAGAGAAAATGAACATTAGTGAGAAAAACCCATGATGCCCAACTGAAATCTGTACTTACATTAATAGTACTGTACTAATTTAAATATATAAATTTGATATATGTGCTGTATCTGACATATTAATATTAGGAAAACCAATAAGGAAATATGAAAATACTTCCCTATAAGTATTCTTATAAGTATTTTCTTGTAAGAAAAAATATGAAAATATCTACTGTATTCTGTAAATCTCTTTATTCCACCAAAATGTTGACATAAAATATCCAAAGGCAACTGTAGATTTTTATTTTGAAAAAGTGTTATCAGGGGGAATAAGCAAGATGGCTCAGTGGGTAAAAGTGCAACCACAAGGACCTGAGTTCGAATTCCCAGCACCCAAGTAAGAGCCAGGAATGACCATGTGCATTTGTAACCCCAGCACTGAGAGCAAAGGAAAGAAGATCCTGGGAGCTCACTGTCCAGCCAGCAGAGCTGAAAGGTGAGCTTCGAGTTCAATTTCTGTCTCAAGGGACAGGTGGCATCCTCCCCTGGCCTGTGCATGTGTGTGCACTGGCATACACACCTATACACACATGCATACACCACACACATGTATCATTGACACATACTGTGGAGGAGGTACATACATTGTATTTGTATAATAATTAAGAGTCTCCAGAAAAAGACACACACACACACACACACACACACACACACACACACACACACACACAAAACACCGTTGCTCCTGAAGAAGAGTTGATCTGGAGAGCACAAATATAGAAGGGAGTGTAAGGCAAGCATTCTTTATGTATTTGATTTTGGACCTAATGAATAAATAGGCTATTTAAAATAAAATCATTTTTTAATCCCAGTTGTTGAGTTGGTTGATCAAAGGCTCTGCATCTTCTACACTCTAGTACCCAAGGTCAGCTTGCCTGGAGCTGAGCTCCTCATGAACAGACAAGGACTCTGCTCTGGGTTCCTTTTGATGTTCTTCGTTCCCTGTAACAGTCCTGCAACTCATGACTCATCTTCAGTTCTTTAAACGCCTCCCACAGCTTCTAATCCTTGAACTCGGTACTACACTCCACACAGGGCCTCTCAGGGCAGTCCTAGCCCTCTACTCTGGCACATAAACATACTAACACTAGGACAACCAGTAAGGAAATAGGAACTGTTCTAGATCTATAATTTTCTGTAAATCTGAAGTGATACCACCAAAATGTTTACATAAAATATCCAAAGACAGTTGTGGATGCTACTATTTTTGCATGGAAATCTCCTGAGAGGGTCTCACCGAGCTATGACAAGAGGGCCCTAAGGGACTGTCCCTGGAAGTAGAATAGGAGCATGCACCCTGAGGAAGGCAGTTTTCATCCACAAGCCACCCTGTAGGGGGAGAAGTCACCCACCCTCCTCACAACTTCCGTGAAAACTCTGGATTCCTGCAGAGCTTCCAAAGGCAGAGTACCTGACGGGAAAGCTGAACCTGCAATCAGCATTCTTCCTGCAGGACGTGGATGGAGCAAATTGCTCTCCTGCTGCACAAATCAGTGGGCCTTCCTGTACCTGTGAAATCAATCCATCTCAGAAAAAAAAGAGAGGGGGCAAATTACTGCTAGTTATCTTGTAAAGTGGGTTTATTATTCATCCTTAAAATCTTCACATTTGACAGAGCCATCCATAAGTTTCAAGTACTAGAGAGACTAAATAGCCTTTAAATACCTCTTCCTTATCTCAGAAAGTGGAAGCCAAATGAGACATTTCCTCACTGCCTCTGAGGCAGCCCCACTTCCTCCTGGTGGAGGAATTAATTGCTCACCTGTAGGGGTTTTACTGAAAGGGACCAGGGAATCATTCCTCCATTTCCAATCCTCTGCGCTTTTCAGGTTCCTTATTTCTGGGGCTGCTACAGGAGCTGGACTGGCTTTGGGCTGAGAAGTCTCAAGGTGGGAAGCTTTACAGAGAGCAGAATCTGAGCAGTGCCGGCCAAAAGCTGTGGGTAAAGGCATCACCATTGCCTGTGATCATTACCCGAGAACCAACAGGAAGGTGATCACAGAGTGCTCTCTGTGTCTTAGGTTGTCCATCCTAGAGATGGACGGAGAATCCAGCACAGACCAAGGCAACCAGAGTGGTCACTCTGGGAACTAGGATACAATCTGGAGACCCAACCCAGAGCAGCCTATATTCCTTCTACCTTTGATTTCTGTCAAAGGTTGCACACACACCAAGCGTTTTCTCACTCTCCTTTGGGGAATCCAGTACAGAAACCACAAAATAACCATCTCCCTGATTAATCCACTGCTCCTAAAAAATCAAGATGCACCTAGCTTACCACAAATATCTTCTGGTGATCCATAAAAAAGTCTTTCTCTGCTGGTGAATATATGTGTTAAAAGTAACATGGAAAGTGAACAGAGCCTCACCAATGGGCTGGCATCTCCTAGAGTCATTCCTGGTGGGGTGTGTGTGTGTGTGACAATTGGAAGAGCTTTTGTAAAGACATAAAGTCCATCCCATCTATCTGAAGAGACAAGCAAACACAGCTCATAGTTATTCGGGGAAAAATCTGTCTGTATTGAACATGTATATATTTTTCCTTGTCCTTATTTCTTAAACCATAGTGCACCAACCATTGACATTTCATTTGTATGAGAACTAATCTAGAGAAGGTTCCAAGTGTGTGGAGGGATACGTGTAGGTTAGTTACAAACATTACACCATTTTACATAGGCACTTGAGCATCCTCAGTGTTGGGTGCCCTGGGGGTCCAGAAACCAATCCCTATGGGTACCAAAGGATGAGTACGTAGCATTCCATGAGCTACTAAGAGAAGAGAAATACAGAACAAATTGATGGGAGCTACAAAAAAAAGAAAATTCGTAGAGAAATTCCAGAAGAGCTAATAACTCACATTTCTCTAGGAAAATTCAGGCTGCCTGTGAAGGTATTTAACATGAGACTCAAGAAGGAAAAGACCTCGTGTTTTTTCCTAGTCACAAGGTTCTGGTTCAGTCAGGATCACAAGTCTTTGGTAGAACACTGCTAAGCAAATGGGGATGGTGGGATCCTAGAAAGAAAATGAGCCAGGGCTGGACATCAGAAGCAGATCCAAGGTCATAAGAGCAGACTGATGAGATTGACCTCTGACCCCCACTGACATGATTCCTCAATGCTACTTGAGCTGAGCTTTGACCCATCACTTTTACCAGTAGATTTGCACAGAAAATATCTGTGCTTTTGTGTCCATTGTTTAAATTCACCATTCCAGGTAGAAATAGCCAATCAAATAAGCCTGGGCTGTTTGACCATGTTCCAGCTGCCAGGGAGCCATGGACCACAAACCGACTTCTTGTTTGGGCATCTAAAGGCTGAGAAGGGGCTCTAGCCACCACCAAGACTGTTGACCAGGAATCTCTTCAAATGCCAAGAGTTTGGTTGCTGGATTAGCAAACAAATGAGCAGGCAAAGCAGTACCCACAAACACCTGCATTGCTATGTAGGAGAGGTGGACATGGGCATGGAGGAGAGCACACCGAACCAATAAAGGATGGGTATAAAAACCACATACCGGAGGAAGGAATCGGAAAGCTAACTCAAATACTATGTGTCTTGCTTAGAAGGAAGGTGAAATGTCAAACTTGAAAGGGAGGACACCATAATTGGATTCCATCCTGCTTCTCAAAGGGGTCTAGATGGAAGGTTGCATGCATTTAGAACATTGTGAAAGCATTGGGAGAAGTCTGGGGGCATTGGGAAAGGCAAATCGGGAAAAATGGAATATAATAGTTGTGGTGAACCTGTGCTGAGGACTCCTGTGGCTCAGTCCCACTTCTGCCCTCCAAGCAGAGACTAGAACACACCTTTGAATCCCCAGGAGCAGCAGAAGAGAACGGGTGACCCAACCCAGCCTCCTTCTGACCAACGTTGCCTCCTGGACACGATGCCCTTGCACTTGTGAACTCTACACCACTTCTGCAGGAACCTCATGCTGCAGAAGTCAGAAAAGAAAGCATACGAAGTGGAGCCTGAGACATGTCCCAATACAGATGAAGACATGTAACTCACTGTTATCAATACTTCTGTTGACCACGACCTCAAATGACCTTGATTTCTATATAGCATGCTGGATTGAATTCATGACACTACCAACAACAATCTGTTAGTAGTATGGACCTCTCCTCTGTTCAGCTAGTGCTCTTTTTTTTTTTCTTTTATTTTTATTTTATTTATTTATTTTTTGGTTTTTCGAGACAGGGTTTCTCTGTGTAGCTTTGCGCCTTTCCTGGAACTCACTTGGTAGCCCAGGCTGGCCTTGAACTCATAGAGATCCGCCTGGCTCTGCCTCCCGAGTGCTGGGATTAAAGGCGTGCGCCACCACCGCCCGGCTCAGCTAGTGCTCTTGATTCCATAGTGACACATCTACCCATATAGAAGAGACATTGCCTAAGCTGATAATTAGGAGGATTCTGGGATAAGACTCCCCCTCATGTCACCAATGAGAAGTTACCCAGAAAAAAGGGTGGTGATTGCAAGTGGTCCCCTGTTGGCCACTCTTTTTTTTTTTTTTTTTTTTTTTTTTGCTAGAATTTATCTAGTCACAGTCATGGCCAAAAAACGAAAACTAAAAAAATCATGGCTTATTGAACTTTCTAATATGGCCCTCTATGATGGTTAAACACTATTAGCAGCTCGAAGACTTGTGTTATAGATATAATCTTGATTAGAGTCATTGAGATTGGAAGATCCATCTTAATTGTGGATGGGATCATTCCCTAGATTGTATAAAATGCACCCAGCGAGCTGAGCACCAGCTAGCATGCATTTGCTATTCTCTGTTGCTTGTCTATAGAGGCAGTGTGACCAGCTTCCCCACTCCAGACTCATGCCACCATGATTTCTCTACCCGGGGGGACTGTAATTAGGAACTGTGAGCTAAATAAACCCTTTCCCACTTCAGTTGCATTTGTTGAACTATTTTATCACAGCATGGGAAGAGTAGCTAAGACACCTTCTGATCACCATGGACACCACAAACATATTCTAACTGAAATGACCCCTCCCCGCCCTTTGTGCCTTCACAAAATGAAACAGGAGAGGAAAATCCAACAAGAAATATTTGTTCCAGCTCCCAGGAAGGACACTATGAGCTGGAGCCCTGTTTGTAAGTGAATCTCAGACAAAAGTTTCGTTAATGGTTCTAACAGTACAGGCCTACTGCACACTTTAGCAGCAGCGTGTTCAAGAAAGAGAGACGGAGCAGAAAGACTCACAGCTGTTGGCAGAGACGCAGCTATCATGGGTCGTAGATGCTCAGTGAGCAGAGAGCATCAAGGTTATCCAAGTGTCAGGTCCCGCCGGACAATTAAAATCACCTGCTCCCTAGTTGTCCTTTCCCTCCCATGACCAAGATTATTTTTGGATAAGGTTGCCATATCTCAACTCCTTTCACATTCAGGGTGAATTCTTCTATGAGTCTGCAAACAGATGGACCTGTGCCAGACACCAACATCCATCTCTCTCTCTCTCTCTCTCTCTCTCTCTCTCTCTCTCTCTCTCTCTCTCTCTCTCTCTCTCTCTCTCTCTCTCTGTGTGTGTGTGTGTGTGTGTGTGTCTGTGTGTCTGTGTATCTGTGTATCTATGTCTGTATGACTGTGTGTACCTGTCAGCCACCTATGGGATCCGGGTTATAGATGCACTTAGTCGTTTGAATGCATTCACTTTATATTAGCCTTATTTTTCAAAGAAACTAGAGGAGAAATGAAGTTAGGATTCACATAGTTTCGTGGAGATTCATCTGGGCATGGATTGCAGTCAAAGCATGGCTGCCACTGGGACTCCTGGGTTAAAATACCTGTGTTGTATGTTCCCATGAAGGAATGGGGGATGGGGACATGTTGGGGAAGGTAGGTGACTAATTCTGCAAAGAACAGACGGGAGTAAAGCCCCATTTCCCCTGCTTTTCTCCCAAAGAATGAGGTGCTAACAAAGAATAAGGTTTCACCTGCCCACAGTGAACTGCCATTGCTTCCTCACATTATTCAGATGTCAGCAAGTGGCATACTCCTCAGCGACACCTCGGCCCGGCCCGGGAAGAAGCCTGTACTGAATACTAAAGCCGCTGACGGGCAGCATGCATTATTCATCCTCATCATCTTTTCTACTGTTAATGGCCTGTAAATAGTTGCTTCTGACAAGAACATTTAGCTCCAACACCTAAGGGGAGTCAGGGAGGGGAGAGAATACAGATCATGAGAGATGAGGCTTGGGAAGAGCTGACTTATGACAGTGGGATGCTGGGATGGGAAGGCAGCCGGCCAGCCCAACACTCAGACAAGGAGGCAAGGGTCTATGAGGCACTGGAGAGTCAAACCAGGGGCAGCAGGCAAGACTGTCAGTACTGATGCATTGTGGGATGTTACGATGTGGACCTTAAAGGTCCTCCAAAGTTCCATGAACTAACAGCTTAGTCACCAGCCCTGTGGGTCTACTGGGAGGCGGTGAGTGCACTCCTGAAGGGGATATCTGAAGCCTGTTCCCATCTTCCTCCTTCACTCTCTCTCCCTCCCGCTCCCCACTCCCCCTTCCTCCACTCTCTCCTCCCTCTTTCTTTCTCTGGTCCCCTCTCTTTTCTCTCTTCTCTTCCTCCCTTACCCTACCCCCCCCTTTATCTCCTCTCTATATCCCCCTCTTTCTTCCTCTCCTCACTCTTCCTATCTCCCTCCCTCTCCTCCCTTTCTCTCTCTCTCTCTGCCCCCTCCTTCCCCCATCCCCATTACAGCATCATGCTGTGAAAACCTTTGTTCCACCAAATATTCTCACCTTGATATCCTGCCTCACCACAAGCCCGAAGCCATAGGGCCAAATGACCATGGACTGAAACCTCCAACTCGGTGAGCCAAAATAACCTTCATTCTTTTAAAGTTTATTTTGTCTGGTATTTTGTTACAGTTATGGAAATATGACATTTGATTACCTGAGATACGGTCAAGGATTGCCTGCTATACTGAGTGGAGACACTCAGCTGTGCCTGTAGCTTTTTCAGAACCCCCCCCCCTCCACTTCCTCCTGCCTCTCTTGAACTCCTGAGAACTGGGTATTTCATTTTGTTTCCTATAGTCCTCAGTATTCATCATCATCTGTGCACAGAGGAAAGATACCCGTTTGCTCGGTGGTGCATTGCAAAACAGGTGTTTCTGGGCCTCAATTTCTCCGTTTAGTTTTAGGTTTCACTAATACTTGCCTTTTGCAGTGTTTCTGAGAATTGAATGGGAAAATGTGGGTAAAATCCATGATAAATACACAGAAGATATTTGATAATATGGAAAGTTCATATCTTTGCCCATTTCCCTTCCCTGTGAGTCAGAAATGACACCTATATGAAAGGTGTACAGCGAAGGCCACAGGTAGTACTAGAAAGAGCAAGCTAGGGTATGTTTAGATGAAGAAGCCATAGGGTCATGTCCAGATCAGATGTCTGTTAAGCCCAGTTTACTATATTTCTTTCTCTAAAATTGGGGTGGAGGAGGATCATGACAAGAAGAGGAATTAACATGTAGCATTAAAAGTCCTGGCGTTAAGGCAGGAAAGAAAGCCAGGCCTGGTGGTGCAGGCATATAATCCTACCTACTTGGGAGGCTGATGCAGGAGGATCACACATTCAAGGCATACCTGGGCTACACAAAGAGTTCAAGGCCAGCATGGACTGCTAAGTGAGACCTTGTCTTGTAGATGAATTTCTAAGCGGTCTTAATAAATAAAAAAACACAGAGCCAGAAATAGTTGTGAAAATCTGACAGAGATCAGAAGAATTGGAAAAGCCACCAGCTAACCTAACCTCACCATGCCGCCTCAGCTTCCAAAGTGCAAGCTACTTCCTGTCTTACCCGCACCTTTATTGCCTTGCTATTCTGCTCTCTCATTGGCTATCTTAGTCCAGCTACCTCACCTCCTTGCCACTGCCTGTCTATACAGACCTCCAGGTCTCTATGGTTGGTACTAGGATTAAAGGCTTGTGTCACCACGCTTGGCTCTGTTCCCTTCAACACACAGAGATCCAGACGGATTAAGGGCATGTGTTAACATTGCATGACTTCTGTTTTTACTAAGAATAGCTGACCTTTATCCTCTGATCCTCAGATAAATTTTATTGGGAGACACAGATAAATTATTACTACATTGTCTCAAAAGAAGAAAAAGAAGGCTGAAGCTATACCCAGTGACAGACCATTTGCCTAGGAAATGTGGGGGCCTAGGTTCAATTCCACTCTGTAGGGTGTTCAAATGGAATCATTCATGCTCCTAGGATGCGGCTCCTGCTTACAACAGCCAGTCCCTTCTCATTATTTCTGGAAAGAGTGAGCAGTTTCCTGTACTTTTAAACCATTGTGTTCTTCCCCAAATTCCTTAATGATGTCGTTGATCTTAAGCTCTAGAGTCTCTCTTAAGAAAATAACAAGCTCTTTGCCTTCACATAGTCAACCAATCAAAACAGGGCTCAGTTTCTTCAGGTCACACCGTGTCAAGGACAGAATCCTTGTTTCTTACCAACTCCATGATTCATTATCCAAAGCAGGTCACAGGACTCATTGGTTCCTAGGAAAAGGTGCTATACCTCAGTCTTCTGCTGGCCTTACCTCCATCTGAAAGAATCAGTTCCATTCTAGATCTTTTAGAACACATCTTCAGGACCTGTCCACATCCTCAGGCACAGTCACACTCCATCTTGTACCTTTCTCACCAAGCACTTTAGAATGAAGCTCCTTGAGGGGCCTCAGTTCCCCTGCCACACGGTCACTGGACAAAACATGCCCCACAGATAATGAAGGCCGGGCTTTCCAAATGGAGCAGTACTACTTAGCATCCCTCACTATTGGCTAAGTGACTCAGTTTCTGGAACTCACACCCAGGTCAACATGTAGCCTGGGGCACTGCTAGGCCAGCGGTATACAACCAGTGTGTTCTCCAGATCATCCATGTCTTCAGTTAAGCCGATAAAATGTGGCCTTGGTGCCTAACTGACCCAGAAGATTTCTCCACATAGTCCTAACAACCAAAATCAGTGGAAGTTCAATAGTCTCCCTGGAGATAAAACCAAGGGAAAGTAAGAAAGCAAAAAACAATTTATATCCATCTTCTCAACCACCACTTGTCACTTTGGGTGCAGAAGACAAGCCCCAGCTCCCTGCACCCAGCTCTTTATGTGTGTCCCTGCTTTCTTTCTTCACCTGTGCTACGTTCCTGCTTTGTATCCCTCATTTCTAGGTCATGTGCATTCCCTGAGAAGGTCTGCACTCTGGCTTCTCTCCCTTCAAGGTTCCGTTACATCATTTCGGTGAAATCGAGTTACTTCTCCGTCCTGCACATTTGTTTTACTCTGGGCAATGCAGGCTTGGTTCTTTATAACACTCTTGGTTTAAATAATTGGAGGATAAATGCTTCTCTTCTAAAAAGGGAGATTCTTCAAGAGCTTTCTAAATAGAGAGTTATCTCTGAAATGCTTTTATCATAAAAATAATAGGATAACAAGATCTAAGGACAGGAAAGATAAATGTGTCCATTTGGCCCCGTCTCTGAAGCAAAAACGCTCCTGGTTCCCTCTAATTCAAATGCTGTAGCCTGAGTCCTTGGCCTTCATAAACAATTTCTTAGTTGACCAGTGAAACCATATGGAAAAATATGATGACTTTTTTATTGAGGTAAAGTATACATAATGTACAATTTATCATTTGAAATATTATTTTTTAATTTCATATATATGTGCTGTATTTATATCATTTCTCTCTCCTTCCTTCAGCTCCTTCTAAGGCCCCCATCACCTCTATGCTTCCTCTCAAATTCATGGTTTTTGATTTATTATTATTGCATATACATATATATGCGATATGAAAATATGTATATTTATATACAGCTGTACCGATTTAATGTTGCTCATATGTATATGTTTTGAAGGCTGACCACTTGGTATTAGATGACCACTGGGTCTCCTGCCCTCAGCTTGTCTATAGCTCTTCATCTAGGATTGGGTTCCTGTGCAATTTCCCACTATACAGGTTTGCATGTCTCCTAGCATTGCCATTGCTCAGGTCTTGTTTAGGCAACCATGTTATTGAGATTGCCTGGCTTCAGCCTCCCTGTCACATACAGAAGATGCAATCTTACAACAGTTGCCCTGGTCCTCTGACTCTTACAATCTTTCCACCCCCCTTCTGTGATGTTCCCCAAGCCTCAGGTATAGGGGTTTTATTGTAGATGTATTGGTTGCAATTGGACACCTCCATGGTGTTGTAGATGTACTGATTGTAGCTGGGCACCTCTGTTGTATTGTAGACGTACTGATTGTAACTGGGCACCTCCATTGTATTGTAGATGTACCGATTATAGCTGGGCACCTCTCAGTTCATTGTTCTTTGCATTTGACCAGCTGTGGCTTTCTGTAATGGTCTCAGTCTGCTGTAAAAAATAAACTTCTTTGATGACTGGTCAGGTCTGCACTCATCTGTGGGTATTTGGGTGAGCATTAGGAAGGCAGTTAGGGATGATATTGGTTTGGGAAAGTGATAGTAGGAGATTTTCCTCTAGGATCTGTGAGCTCACCCAGTGGTGGGTGGGTGGAATAGCTAGGTTTCCAGTACCAGGCATGAATTCCTTCCCACTGAGTCTTAAGTCGGTTAGACAGTTGTTGATTGCTGACAAGATGTAAGTCCCACTGTAGCACTGGGGATATCTTGACATACTAGTCATCATTAGGGTTTGTAGGCATCACATCTAGGTAGGTATTGATTGATTTTTTTCTTCCTTAACAGTTTGCACAGAACCTCTTATACTATGAAATCTAGCCCAGGGGATAGGCTTCTGGGTCAGAGCTAGCCGGATTCCTCCAAGCCTGATGTCCAAAGTGTGTTGTCTTCTTCAGCAATATTTTAAGTTCTGAGAAGTAACCAAGGACAACAGCAATAACCTATATCATTTTGGGAGTCACTGGCATCCCCAACCACCACCACCACCAACAACAACAACAACAACAACTACTACTCAAAAAGGGATTTCTCATGCCTGGTGCATTTCAACCATTTTTAAGTATACTGCTTCATAGCATTTGGTTCACCCACACTACTGTGCAACTGATCCCCCCTTCCATCTCCGTAGCCTTTTCATCTCCCCAAAGTGACACCTTAACACCTGCTAAACAATAACTTCCTACCCTGATCTCCAGAAACATCTGTCAATTGTTTCTCCATTTTTTATGTAGATTTGACACTGGAGGAACTTCATATAATAGAATTATAATCTTCATTTTTCTATGTCTGAATTATTTTTGAAAGCATGATATTTATTTATTTTCCATAGTCATACTCTTTAAATGTATTTTTTATTTTGTGCATATATGCTATATATTGAGTATATTCTCCCTTACAGTCCCCTACCTTCCCTTGTCTGTCCTACTCAACTAACATACATCTGTTTTGTTCTCCTAGACAGTTTTATTTCTATGTTCATGTCATATACACACAGACACACACACATACACACATGCACAATTGATGTATCTATACAAAATCTAGGAACCACAGTGAGAGAAGACATTATTCTTTCTGAGATTGTCTAAATTTACTTACTACAATTATCCACTGAAAACAAAATGTCTTCATGCTTCTTCTTGACTGAAAATTTCTCTCTCTCTCTCTCTCTCTCTCTCTCTCTCTCTCTCTCTCTCTCTCTCTCTCTCTGTGTGTGTGTGTGTGTGTATGTGTTACATTTTCCTTATCCATTTCTCTGTTGTTGGACACTTAGGTCTGTACCATAATTTAGGTATTGTATATAGAGCTGCAATAAACACTGATGTGCAAGTATCTCTGTTCTGAGTTGGCATGGAGTCCATTGGATATAGTATAATTAGGTCATATGGGATTCCTTATTAGTTTAAAAATGATGGCACTGAAATTAAAAGCCAGACAAATATGGTCTATATTTTGGCAGTTCAAACCCCACCTCTGGCATTGACTCCCTAATATTCTCAGAGGAAATTATCTAAACAAGCTCCTGTACCAATCTCACACAATAACATTCATGAATCTGGGTTGGATGACTTTCATGAGGATTGTATGTTAAGGAATCTGAGGTAAACGCTTGCAAGTTACTTATGTCTTAAGTTGCTATGTGGACGCCTATCTGATATGAACTGCAAACTTCTTTCTTTTTAAAAAGAGATCAAATAAGAATATCTCCCTCAAAGATTTACCGTGGTAAAACAATGAGATGAAATCTGAGAGCTTGAGAGAGAGAGAGATGTTTGATAGCAGTTACTCCACTCTCAGGGATTCTAGCCTGAATCTCATGTGGGATCCCCATGACAAAGGTGTCACAGTTGCCAGTATCCCCAAGACAATAGGAGAGACAATGACCTGGATTCATTGCATAAAAAGTGAGGAATATGAACTCATAAAAAACTTAGTGTTCCTGCAATGAAAAGGAAATTGAATAGAAACATATGTTTGGTAGAGTCCTTTTACTTTGTTATGGAAAAAAAATAAGTATCAACTAGTCAACTACATTAATACTATCAGTAAACACATCTGCCAGCAAGTCTTACACCCCATGTCCCTTTATAAACTACATTGTAAAAAGATTGCAATAAAAGAAAAATGTCATGCTAAAATTAATTAGACTCAGTTACCGCATGTCAACTATAACAGCCATTCTGAAGCTATGGAGAATCACATTGGATTTTACATTTCCTCTATCTAATAGATTTTTATGCACTTATCTACTGCCAAAAGGGGGGAAAGAAAAGAAAATTCCATGACAAAGTTAGAGCTAGAAAAATAATTAGCTCATCATATCCTCTTTCATAACTCATGTCCATTATCTGCATTTGGTTTCACTTTCTAAAGCAGTAGACTACTACTGTGTGCTTTATTATATCCCTAGGCAGGAAAGGAACCTTATCTGTGCCCCCAATCACAGCAGTAAGAATTTCTCCTGAACTGTCATACTATCGCTATTGAGTTACATTCCATTTCTTCCACCTCAGAGAGGGTTCCATCCCTAAGACAGTAGGTGGAGTTGTGTAGCCAACAGAACCTAACTTCTAACTTAATGAGTTGACAAATTCTGGGCCCATTCCCCATAATTTGGGACTGGAGAATACGAAGACATGCCCTAGATAAGAGGAGCCACAAAACTGAAGATATCTGAGATTTCTCAAACAAGGTTGACAAAGAAGAGGAATTCAGCAGCTAAAATGAGAAAGAGAAAGCACAGAGAACAGGACATATGAGCAAATAATGTGTCCAGGCTGTAGAGGTACCTAATAACTTCAGAGAACAGAAACCAACTTGTCTAGCTATATAAGTTGAAGATAGATTCTTAAAAGTTTGAATGCCCTGCAAAGTGATCAGAATCCAAATATTTCAACCCAACCAAGAGTGGAGTTAATTTTCCTGATCTGGATGAACCAGAAAATCTCCACAGGCCACCGAGTGCTCAGCACTAACAGATCACTTTGCCAGCACAGTGTGTAAGCCAGGCTCCTTCCCCACCATGTGGGACGAAAATAAGTTAAATGTTTGTCCCATACAATGAGATTTATTCGTCAAATAAACCTTCCCATTGGTAACTGAGTGTCCCAGGGAATGAGCAGAGTCCCTATCCCTGGAATTCCTATGGCCAGTAAACCATTTCAGAGACACTCGTGTCTAGAACTGTGAAACCACCTGGGTGGCTACAGCAATTCCTTCCAAAGCTCAGGATTCTTATGATTGAAGACCTTGACACACATTGAAGGGATGAGTAGGAATTGGTGGCTGGGGTAAAACTGTAGCAATAGAAGGACACTGTTTAACATTCATGTCCACATTCGTGGCTCTTTCAAAAACTGCAGCTCTGCTTCCGCTAGCTGAGCACAATCACAGCAGGCCGAAATCAGCTGAAAATAGGATCCCATTTGAGGTTTCTCAACATATTAATTTATCAGTCATCCAGTTACACAGCCTCGGGCATCTATAATATGCCCACTGAACTTTAATTAATATAAAGCCTTTAACCTTATTCCAGAAATAAAAGACAAGACCATTGCCATTCATCAAAGAATAGAAAATTAATTCTGTTTGTTACAGCTTTTTGTTAGAGCAAATACTGTATTTTGGGGGAGTAGAATACATACTTGAAAGTTATTTTTAAACAACATGTAGGCATGTTCTTTCTTCAAAATGATGAATTACAAAGGCCAAGACTTGTATGATAAAATCCCTTATATAATTTGATGATTTAAAAGAATGATTCGACCACAGTTGAAATGGTTGGATTTATATACTCTCTATGTATTAAGAAGCAGACATGAGCTCAGACTTGCCCAGTGATGAATGGGTTCAGGGGCATGAACAATAACTATTCATATAAGGCCAGGGACTCCTCAAGTCAATCCCTGTTTGGGTCAAGATGTACACAGACTTTTGCAAACTCTCTCATCACCTATTATAAATGTAAATACTACAAGGTGGTAAAGCCCATAGCTTAAAAGGAAAGGCATTCTGTGGCTTCTCACCCTTAGCCCAGAGGCCTCTCATGGCATGATGTAATCCTGAACATAAACTTATTTTTAATGCAATGTGGGTCACACTCCAAGAAGACTCTGAAGGGGTCTTAGCACACAGTCTGAGACATCTTTCCCTGCCTGAGCTTGGTTCTCACTCAGTCGGTTGTCTGATGACCAGAGCTTTGGGGGTTTGTGTAAGAATCATTACTAGCCATGAGTAACAGCCTTTAAGATCTATTTTAAATCCAGGGACACGGTCCTTCTGTTCTTAGAAAGACTCAGTTCTCTTCATTCAAAGACACCTTTTATTTCTGTATTTTATTCTTTGGTAATTAAGAACAAAGTAAAAGCAAAGAAGAATAGCATTGTATCAAGATAAGCAGATCATAAACCAAATCAATGAATCTATCGATTTTCTACATCTATGTAAGGTCAACCTGAAAAGATTGACTCCCTCCTCCACTAAATTGTCTAGCTTGGGATGCTTGGCAGTAAAACCTTTAAAGGATCATTTTAAAGGTATATAGAATTTAAATGCCATAAACAGACCAAAATGAAATAAAAAACCACCATCAAAAAAAATCTAAGCACACAAATCCTCACCCCTACACAAAGAACTGTAAGCAACTGAGAAAAGCTGGGAGCAGGAAAGGAGGTCTCCCCCAAGAGAAGAGCACACCAATTAGTTATCCAGTACCAAATGGTCAGCCCTGTGACCACTCATACAAGTAACATTTTTGAATGCAGCAGGTTATAATTGGGAATATATATGTATTTAAAATACATATATGCATGCAATGAGAATTGATGAAAAAGAGGCAATAAATTTGAAGGAAAGTGAGGAGGGGCATATGGGGGAGTTAGAGGGAGAAATGTAATAAATAAACAACAATAGAGAACAGTGAGATCCAACCAAAAATGTAAGAACCCAAATAAGACCCCCTACACAACATTTAAAGTAGAATTGGCTTCCGCGCTTTGAAGATGTCAACAAAAGAAGGGATTGGGAAGGTGGAGAAGATGAGAAGAAGTTAGCTCACAGCAAAAGCAAGTGCAGGGAGTGGATGGGAAATAAGAAGGCAACTGGAGTTTTCTCTTCAGCAAGTATGTGTCAGGATTATGCCAGGCTCCAGTATTGCTTCACTCTCGAATGCAGTAGTTTATGGCATGGCTGTTTCAGTCTTTGTATTATTGTTACTGTCTTGGCAAAAGCAAAGATGCTCTAAAGGGTGTCACTTGGGTCCTTTGGCTATCAGACTATGAATTTCCCTGAGTCTTATACGGAAAATGCTGATGCTTTGTACCCTCAGAGAAGCCTGTCTCCCAGGAAGAGACTATATAGTTCTCACAACTTTTCAGACCACCTTTCAGGAAAGAGTCCAGACAATGATGAGTCAATGATGGATGACACTACAGGTAGACCAGAACTGCTTAGTTTTGTCTACCTCTTGCTTTCTATTTAAATCTAAACCTCATGTCAGGACCTCTGAGATGGATTTGTGGGGTCACTGGACCTCTTTATGTGTTCTTTTCTCCATGTTGCCACCCTGAACAGATCTCTTTTCTCTGATTTTCACTATTACTTGTCCCTTTAATTGGCATATTAAGTACAAACATCTAAGCACAGCTTGTTAGAACTACCAGAGTTCCCAACTTTGACCCTAACAACTCTAGAAATTTTTACATCAAAAGCTGACTTACAGCAGAGTCCTATAACAAGAAACATGCAGACATTAAGTGATAGAGTCAAGATTCAAATAACAATGCCCCACTTTTCTGGTGTCCCATGGTGTCTTTTCTGATTTATAATGCAGCTCTCATTTTCATGTTCAAAATCCGATACAATATCTACTTAGTAAAATAATAGTAATAGGTCCAACCCCAAGGCCTGTGAGCTTCCTAACCCTGAGATCTTGGACAGATAGACAGTATCAGGCACATATTTCCTCCTGTGGAATGGAATTTAATCCAATCAGAGAGCAGATGGTTGCCCCTATAACAACCATACCACTATTGAACATACAAGCATATCTTGCCCTGATGGTTGTTATTACTGCGGTTCATGGGGTTTATAGCTTGCTAAAGCTGTCTTTGATAACTTTCTCTCCAGCAGCCTGTATAACGCCTTCCAGTACTATGAGAGCTAGCCAGCAGGGAGGAAGTTTCCTGGTCAGTATTAACTTGATTTCACCATGTCTTATAACCAAAGTGTGTGGTATCTTTAACAATGGGGTCTTACCATCAAGCTCTGGAGGGAATCAAGAGCACTGGCAATAGTCTGTATTATTTAGTGAATCTCTAAGACAACTCTGACCAACAACTTCAGAGGTATTATCCTCCCTATACCTGGCACTGGGCTTCCTGTTTGGCAATGTATGTATTTCAGAAGAAGCTCTATCTTCTGTGTAGAATAACTCAAATTAAACTTTTTATTATTATTATTATTATTATTATTATTATTATTATTATATTAATTTTATATACTAAATGCAGTTTACCTTCCGTCCTTTCCTCCCAGTCCCCCCTCTCCCCCACCACATTTTCACCATCCAATCCACTCCTCCATTTCTGTTTAGGAAAAGGCAGGTCTCCCATGGATATCAACAAAACATGGCATATAAAGTTGCAGTAAGACTAAGCACCTCCCCGTGTATTAAGGCTGGGCAAGGCATCTCAGTATGATGAGCAAATTAAACTCTTTTATGTGAAAAAAAGTACATGCATGAAGCTTATAAAACAGTGTGTTTCCATATGGCTTTTTCAAATTTCTTTAATATTAGCTATACCTCTCCCTATCCCCTACCCCCTATTATCCCATCCCTCTCATCACTTAAGTCTCCCTGTCCATTATTTCCCATTTCCCTTCCAACTACCATCAAAATCTGTTTTTCTTTACTCATAGATTAGTGCAGTTCTCAGACATATTCAGAGAAGTTTCATGTGCCGTGGACTGTGGTTAATGCAGAAACCCACAGCTGGCCTAAGCACAGAGAGTAAGTGTCTGTTGAGAGCTCAGCTACAAATGGGACATCTATATCACAGGCTCTCCCCCTTAGGCCCACAGACTATTTGTGGAAGGGAGGGTAGAAAGACTGTAAGACACAGGAGTCAGGGAGAACCAACATGGCAAGACAATGGCACCCATAAATCCACAGCAGCGGTGGTTGTCTGCACAAGACCTGTGCAAGGTCAATTGTGTCAACATTGCAGCTTGGAGCAGAGAATGGACTCCTGAGCCACACACTCTAGCAAAGAAGCTTTAGATAGTGTATAGAGGGGATAAGACACGGGAGGATTGTTCTGTGAAGAGCTAGGCTGGTGAGTGAGAGAATATGATCAAAGTACTTTGGATTCGTGTATTTAATTCTCAAAGAATTAATAAAAATATTAGAGTTTTTTAAAAAAAAAAAACCTAACTAAGGGGTCAGTGAGATGTCTCCGTGGCTGAAAAATGCCTGTCATCAAGCCTGAGTTTGATCCCTGGGATCCACATGATGGAAGGAGAGAACTGACTCCCAAAAGCTGTTCTCTGCCCTCCAGAAGGCCAACATTCAAATGTAAGGTCTTAGGAGGCAGGACCACAATCACACAGAATCATAGTCACACAGGGGAGCCTGAAACCCACCGGGTTATCCTTGAACTCTCAGACACCACCCTGCCTCCCAAATTTCTGGGATTACAGGTGTGCACCACCACTCCTGACTGGTTCGTTTTTTATTAAAGAAATGCCGTCTGAACGCACACTGCCGTCATTCTTCTTTAATATTCAAGTTAGAGGCAGGAAAATTCTCATGGGATAGACAAGTGCTAAGGAGAGCAGGGAAGATGTGTATGAGGGGGTTGATATCATAGGACACCTACCAGTGCGAACTCCATTGACACGTGAGAGGTTGTATTCGACAGGTGTCTGGTACATGCTGCATTTTGCCTCCAATTTCCATCCTTTGGCACTGCACAGGTGATGTTTCAGAGTTCTTCCCAGAATCCTTTACTCTTCAGCAACACCTTAACAGAGTTTACATAGTTACAGAGGGTAAATATGGAGGGGGCAGGAAATGAAAAGGGAACACCCAAAACAGGCGTACTGAGCTTCAACTCATGTCAAGAGGACTACACTAAAAACATGTTTTCATGCTTCTAAAAAATGTCGATTACTAGATAGTCCCAGAAAGATTTCTTAATCTCCAAGATGTGCATCTACCAATATACTAAGAAAATTAGGAATAAAATAAATGTCTAGCATGTGTACAGAAGATTGGATTTCCTTTCTTTTTGCAGCTATCTGATAAATTATAGGGTCATGATAATTTAATACATGATACATGATAATCAAGTATGATAGGAACAAACTTGAAAAAGAAGTGTATTAATAAAGTAACTTACTTTAGGTAATGTTTCCAGGAGCAGGAGCAATAATTGCCAAGATTTCTGTCAAAAACAACATAAATTAGAATAAATGTATACACACACCCACACATATATAATATGTACAATATTGAGAGTTGTTGTCTCTAATGAAATCACTGTTTGTTCAGTTTTATTTTTGTCACTGTTTTAATCCTAGTGCTTTCACATTCTTGAAAAACAATTGTGTATTACTTTACATGGAAAAAGAAAAACAAGTTTCTGTTCAAAATAGGGGAAAAAAATTCTTCTTTCAGACATTCACCTCAAAAATACTTCCAGGGGACTTTGTGATATATGCACCATGCAGTATTGCTTTTCAGATTATCTCTGACAGAGATTGAGTTATTTGAGTCAATAAATTTCACCTCAGGAAGGAATTTCCCTCAGGGCCTCTTGGCAAGCATCCCACATGCTTTTCACTTTTCCAGGGGAGGGTCCTGGGAGGGGCTTTTCCTCATTTGTTCCCATCCATCAATTTCTCACATTTGACAGAGACACCCCAGGACAAGAATTCAGCTGTTTCCAATCCAAGCAGCCCAAGCCATCTAACTCAGCTCCTTCTAAATCACAGAAAAATGCCTGACAAAAAGTCAAGAATCTAAGCTAAGGGGCAGAGAGGTTGCCCGGATGAAAAGGCACGGGCCATTACATCAATTGCATCTATTTATTTTTCTTATTTTCAGAATAGTTTTAGATTTGTAGAAAAATACCAAAGCATCTACAGAGAGTTCCCATGGAACTTATATCTCGTTTCCCTTTGCTGTTCATACCTTAAATTGTAGAGGTACATATGTCATAATGAATAAGCCGACATCAATACCAAGGCCTTGCCTTATCCGTGATTACTTGGTTGTTCCTTAATTCCCTTTCCTTTCCAAGAGCATACCTAGAGGTCACAGTTCATTTAGTCTCCTTAGGCTTTGTGGGGCTAGAACAATACTGACAGCTTCATTCTAACCCACCTCAGGCTGCTCAGGGGTTTGTCTCCTCTCTGATTCTAGATGTTGTCAGTTTATGTTCAATATTAGCTAACACAACGCCGCAGTTTAACGTTCTGAAACATTCTAGTACATTTGTGTTGAAGCAGCTGTGAATGTCCAGTACATGCTCTTAAATAAACAGGCTTGTGAATTTCTATTCAGTGCACACCTGGGGATGGAATTGCTGGGTTCCGAGGCACAGTTATTTTGAATTGATTCCGCTGTAGAATTTTTCAATGTGATTTCTGCCTCTCCACAGCACTTTGAACCTTGGTATAATGTACAGTGTCCCTTTCCCGGTAGGCATTCTGCTATGAGACTCTCTGTGATTTTTAATCTACACTTTCTAAATACTAAATAAATTTAAGCCTCTCTATATATTCGTTACTGATTTTGGGATCTTTTTTATGAAATACCTATTTAATGCTTTTGCTCATTCCCTCCCTTACCAACATGTGTGAGGAACATCTGTACTTCAAACGGGATGGCTAGAAACAACAGAAATATGTTGTCTCGTGATTCTAGAGACCAGGAGTCTAAAGTCATACGTCAGCAGGACCATACTTCCTCTGTGCTATGCAAAAGAGAACAAGTCTGTGATATTTTTCAGCTTCTGTTGCTGCTGGATGTCTTGGTTTTCCTGAGCTTGGGGCTACATTATCCCAGTCTTCCTGGGGTCTCTTCTCTCTGTGTTAAGCTTCATGTGGCATCTCTTCTCTCTGTCTAAATAAATCTCTCTACTCCCTTTCTTATAGAATGCCCTTTATTGTACTGAGGGAATTACCATTCAGTATGACCTCATTTTAACTTACGTCTCTATTATATTAGCAAGGACCTTAACTGTAACTGAAGGTCACATTCACGAATGTCAAGAGTCAGAAGTTCACTTATATTTAGGGGGAACACATTCTAGCCTCAAACACTGCCTGACACATGGGATGCATTCCCTAATATCCTAATAAAGAATGAAGAGACCAAAATGAAGTTGGTATAATCCACATTCCAGGTGAGCAGGCACAGACGTACCGGTGGTAGGTCATGCTTCTGTAACCACATGCTTTCCAATCCTGCGGTTTCTTGGTAGCCACAGAATTCTGCCTTTTAAATACATGATTAAATAACACCATGCTAAATCTCACAGTAATTCCCTTCCAGGCCTTGTATTTGTATCCAATTATGGAAAACCTAAGCCAGAGCCTCCAAGGCCAAATTTGAAAACCACTTTCCTTCTTCCTGAGTTAGTTGCTACATTGAGCATACTAACTAGATGAGTCTCCATTCAGCTATATAATATTAATAAGGAGAAAGTAAACCAGTTCGTTCTACAGATATCCAAATTGCAGCACAAAAGAAACAAGCAGTGCTGGAGGCAGAGGCTCTTTCCTCTCGTTTTGCAGTCCTCAACTTTTTTACTTATGTCACCACCTTTCACAGCCTCACCTTTCCCCTCATAATAGAGGCAAATAAAAGACAGCACTGGGAATCGGGCAACAGATCTGAGCTTTGGAGCATGGGGAGACAGTTCAGCAGTTAAGAGCACTGGCTGCTCTTCCAGAGGGTCTGAGTTCCATTCCCAGCACCCACGCGGCAGCTCACAATTGTCTGCAACTCCAGTTTCAAAGGACTGAAAGCCTCATCTGGTCTTTATAGACACCAGGTATGCATGTGGTATAGATGCAAATGCAGTCAAATATTCATGCACATGAAATAAAAAAATTGTTCTAATGTAAAAAAAAAAACATCTAAGCATTCCAGATTCTGACTTGTACAATCACTTTCCTTCATTGTATTTTAAAATCTTAGGGAGGCAGCAGTGGTTGTAAGCAAGGGAGCCTGAATTCTCATTAGATGCTGCATTTTTTTTTCAGCTAGCATTCACTTCCTTGGTGCTTCCTGGTGGTACAACACACACACACACACACACACACACACACACACACACACACACACTCCTTCAACTCAGTAAGTGAGAGCCACTCAGGTATTTTCCTGTCCATGAGAATGATGCTAAATCGCATTCTCTGTTTGCAGCCCAGGGAAACGTGAAAGGAAATGGGTGGGGCACTAACATCAATGTTAGAGAAATGACTGAAACTGCAGGCAGTGTCACGCATATTTACTGTAGCAGCAAAGCATGGCGTCTTGAGAAGTGGCTGCCACTCTTCTATTGAGCATGGAAGTGCAGAGGGCTGCAGGATGAGGAGTGCCAGTCAAGTGTGGATAAAGAAAACAAAATTCCAATGTACTATTTCTAATGTTAAATTATGGGCCAACTCAAACACCCTAATTGTCGTGCTAGAAACCTCATCCAACTACTGAGGGATCTGGATGCAGAGATCCATGACTAGGCCCCGGGTGGATCTCTGGGAGTCCAATTAGCGAGAATGAGGAGGGTTTATATGAGCGAGAATTGTTGAGACCAAGGTTGGATAAAGCACACGGACAAATAGCCAAACAAACGGAAACACATGAAATATGAACCAATGGCTGAGGGGTCCCCAACTGGATCAGGCCCTCTGAGTGGGTGAGACAGTTGATTGGCCTGATCTGTTTGGGAGGCATCCAGGCAGTGGGACCGGGTCCTGTGCTCATTGCATGAGTCGGCTGTTTGAAACCTGGGGCCTATGCAGGGTCCCTTGGCTCGGCCTGGGAGGAGGGGACTGGACCTACCTGGACTGAGTCTACCAGGTTGATCTCAGTCTGTGGGGAAGGCTTTGCCCTGGAGGAGATTGGAATGGGGGGCGGGCTGGGGGGAAGGTGAGGGGGTCGGGAGGGGGGAGAACAAGGGAATCCGTGGCTGATATGTAGAACTTAATTGTATTGCAAAATAAAAATTAAAAAAAAAATTACCACCCTAAAAAAAAAAAAAATTATGGGCCAACCACACCTACCAAAAAGTGACTGGCTCTTGGTTCAAAATATCACTGCTGGATTTAAAACAGTTACAATAGCTGGGTATGGTGGTGCACACTTGTAATCTCTTGGGAGGCTAAGGCAGTCGGATTGCAAGTTGGAGGCCAGCCTAGGTTACATAGTG
Source organism: Peromyscus eremicus (assembly GCF_949786415.1). Classification (NCBI taxonomy): domain Eukaryota; kingdom Metazoa; phylum Chordata; class Mammalia; order Rodentia; family Cricetidae; genus Peromyscus; species Peromyscus eremicus. The sequence goes on along the minus strand of NC_081416.1, from coordinate 125,398,292 downwards.
AGACCCTGTCTCAAAAGCTAGTTTGCTAGCCAGATAGCTAACTAAAACATTTTGGGGAGGAGCAATGACTTGCAATATCATCATTTGAAATTAAAAGGATAGCCCCTCCCCTTTTATTAGATGACTAATTATATGCCAGACTCCGGGAAAATCTTATTTACTACTGTAAATGTTATTTACTACTTTTTCGTTTGTTGTGTTTACTTAAATTCACATTTTACAGACAAGGAAAGCAGAGCACAGAGAACTGAATGACCTTTTACTGAAAGACCCAGAGAAGCAGAGTGACAGATTCCCAGCCACACTGGTGTTGGTGGGATCCAAATACTCATATGCTTGGGTTCTTAAGAGTTTGCCACACATATATACAAGCTCAACGCTCAAAGGATAAGGACAGGTTCAGATGGGATGGGGTGGGAGGGTACACAGCAGTGCTAACTCCCAACTCATATTGAGTGCCTGTGTTGCTATCTTGGAGCTGTTCTAATGATGTATCACCATGGTTCCTTTTTTTTATTAAGAAAATTTTTATATTCATTTTACATACCAATCAAAGATCCCCCTCTTCCCTTCTCCTGCCCCTTCAGCCTCCCTCCCCAGCCCACCCCCTACTCCCTCCTACAAGAAGGTAAGGCCTCCCATAGGGAGTCAGCAGAGCCTGGTACATTTAGCAGAGGCAGGTCCAAGCCCCCCCTCCCCCCCCCGCCTCAAGGCTGTGCGAGATGTCCCACCATAGGTAGTGGGCTCCAAAAAGCCTGCTCATGCACCAGGGATGGATTCTGATCCTACTGGACTAGGCGATGCTTCTCTTTGAGATGACCTTTGGTCTCTTATTCTTCTAGCCTTTGGCTCCAAACTTTGTCTTGTTGAATGTTTTCTGTTTCATTTGCAGTTCTGAGGATTAAAACCAAACTATGGAGAGGTGAGCACTTTACCATTGGACTGTATCCCTATCCTTCTGTTCATGTTCTTAATTTATTTTCAAGGACTCATTAAGTTACCTATGCTGACTTTGAACTCACCATGTAGACCAGGAAGGCCTTGAATTTGCGAACTTCCTGTGCCAGCCTTCTGAGTAATTGACTTGCATGATGACATCTAAGACTCTAACCTCCTGGGGTTTCAGACCTTTCTCAGACAGTTTCCAAATCAGTGTTGTCTCTGAGAATCAAGTAACTCAAGCTATTAGTCCATCATCAAAACATGATTCTCTTACAAGGTTTAAGCTATGGACTCAGGTCAGTTTTCCATGTCAGTAGTCACACCTTGAGTTCTGTTCTATGCATATTTTTATCTTTAATTTTATTCCTTTGTTGCCACCAACTCTTGCCCTCTGTTTTAATGCTAGGTACTTTGAACTTAGTAGATTTTAATGGGAGAGCCATCCAATCGGTAACATTAATCTGAGCCCCTTTGTCTGGATATGATACGAGAGTAAGCCACCTCTTAAGTAGACTTGTACTTCTAGGCACCCCAATCACCAGTTTGTCCCTTAGTAAAAACCACAAGTTTTCATTCACCACTTGTCACTCTTGGTTTTATCTTTTACTATATTAAGTTGAAATATTTTGTCTCTTTTTATCCTACATGACTTGGAAATGTCTTTATTTCTTTCTATCCTGCTTGTAAAGTGGTCATTTGTTTTGGCTAAGCTTTATTATTATAACTTGCCAAGTACAGTGATAGCCCCTAACACATGCCCTGTTCCCAGGATTTCTCTTTAGCCACAAACTCATTGTTACATGATTTGATCTCAGCCTTCTAAGGGTGACCAGCTTGACCAATGTTCTCCATCCTGCCCCTCACCATGCACTGAGCTTCAGATATAGCTCACCAATAGCCAAATGGCAACTATGCCAGTGTCTTTAGATTTCTATCATAGTGTCTCATCTAGGTACCAATCACTCTCTCATTCAGAACTGAGCAACTGCCCTTACTTGTCAGAACTTAGCCCTGGAAATGCTTACAAATCACTGATGTTCTCAGTTCACTTAGCCAAAGCAAGCCACACGAGTACATCCTACCTCAAAAGGACTGGAGTAAAACATTAGTCTCTGTGTGTTCAATGAGGCTTAGAAATAATGTGGTTAACAGTAATGGCAACAAGACATTGGACAGAATGAAGAAGTCTGTTGATGTCTGCCATCCAGTCTGCCTTGTTCTGCTGTCCCATGTGTCTCTCTAAGCTGTAAGATATTGTCCTAATTACTGAAGCTCTCCTGAGCTGGGATGGACCTAGTGGGAGCTGACACACAAATAACTTTTAGATTCAACTTGCTAGTTTCTGTATGTTGGGATTTTGATGAAATCTTCAGTATGTCTTTAGATCATGTCAGGGGAAAATACTATCTCCAAAATATTGAGTTTTTAGTTGCATCATAATACAATATTCTTCAACTTCTTTGATTTTCTTTCATTTAGAAATGTCTTACCTTATAAGGAGCCTATATATTCAATAGATTTATGCTTACCTGATATCTTGGATACTATGATTTTTGCTGTGAAATCAAAGAGTGTGCTTTATTAATAATTTATTATTATTAACTTCAAAACAGAATTAGTTTTTGGATCTCCAAACTGCATCTATCAGTCTTGAAAATTCTCCCTAGTAATTCCGATCATATTAGATTTGTCAGATTGCCTATATATCCCACACACATCATCTAAAAGGGAGTTTTGTCTTTTCAAAGTCCATAGCTTTTGTTTCATTTTCTACCATTAATGACCTGATTATGGAATCTAGTAAAGGAAAAATAAAGATGCACATAGGGGTATCCTCTTCTAGCTTAGTTTGGGGCAAAGGCTTTTAATATTTCAACACTGTATAATGGTAATTTCGTAGACACTTTTTAAAATATTGAGTATTCCTGTCTATTTTTACTCCATCAGAGTTCTTACTATAAACTATATGTTTATTTATTAAATAATTTCATCTATGTATATTAAGATGATGAAATGGTTATGATTTTCCCCCTTCCCCCTTTAGGAAATGGGGCCTGCCTGGAGAAAGTAGGTTTCAAGAGGATTAGGGTCTATCTTTTGAGACATAGCCTAGCCCTGATTCCTGCCTGAGTGCTCAGCTTCCTGACTACCAGGACATGACCAGTCACAGGGCACCGCCATTGCTAAGCTGCATCCCATGCCCAGGTCCCTGCCGCCACGCCTCCCCCGCCGCCACGCCTCCCCCGCCGCCCCGCCTTCCACACCATCACAGGCTAAATCTTCAAACAAGGAGCCCAAATTAGCCCCTCCTCCTTAATTTGTTGATGCCAGAAATTCAGGTATATTGGTGAGAAAAATAACTAGTAAAATCAATGTGATTTCGACTTTGGTCTGTGAATGTTTTGAAGGTTTTTAAAATTTGAATTGTTTTGTAAATGTAAAAATAATTTTGAGAATTTAGTACATATGTACTCTACTCACATCATTTCTCCCCTTTCCTCTCTCCCTCCAAATCCTCCTATGTCCTGCCTCTAGAATTCATGACCTCTTGTCCTTTAATTGCACACACACACACACACACAGAGTCTGCTGAGTACATTTAGTGTTGCTCATATGTGTATTTGTTTAAGGGTGATTGCATAACCTATGAGGGGGCTTGTTCCTGAAGAAGAATTATTCTCTCTCTCTCTCTCTCTCTCTCTCTCTCTCTCTCGCTCTCTCTCTCTCGCTCTCTCTCTCTCTCTCTCTCTCTCTCTCTCTCTCTCTCTGTGTGTGTGTGTGTGTGTGTGTGTGTCTCAGAAGCCACAAACTTCCTGTTAATCATCCTTTAGGAGTAGAACCTCATGAGATTTACCCCATCAATGTAGGCATATTAATTTCTATTGTCATTGTATATATATTGTTTAGGGGACCATATTTTTGAGATTCCATGGGTTTCCTGTTAAATGGTGGAGATATAATCTTACAGGAGACTTCCTGGTCCCCTGGCTCTTAAAATTTCTTCCCCACCTTCTGTAGTGTTCCCTGTGCCTCAGGTGTAGAGGATGAGCTGTAGATCCTCAGGTGTAGAGGATGAATTGTAGATCCTCAGGTGTAGAGGATGAGCTGTAGATCCTCAGGTGTAGAGGATGAGCTGTAGATCCTCAGGTGTAGAGGATGAGTTGTAGATCCTCAGGTGTAGAGGATGAGTTGTAGATCCTTAGGTGTAGAGAATGAGTTGTAGATCCTCAGGTGTAGAGGATGAGTTGAGTTGTAGATATATTAGTTAGGTTGAGCATCCCACAGTCAGTTGTTCTCTGCATTTTGACCAATTTCTGTAATGTTCTACATCTGCTACAAAAAGAAGCTTATTGGATGAGGGATGAGAGATCCATTTGTCTGTAAGCATAAGTATTTTGAATTGAGTTGGAAATTAAACAGCTTTAGGAAAATGACAATGATAAGTCCTCTCTGGGATCCATGACCTCATCAGCCATGAATAGTCGGCCAGGCTGCAGTAACAAGCCCAATTTCTCTCCTATTTAGTGGACCTGAAGTCCAACTAGACAGATGTTGGTTGCTGTCAAGATATGTGTCATTATTGCACCTGGAAATCCCCCGCTGTGCTGGTCATCATCGTGGTTAAAGACTTTACAGTTGGACAAGAGGACTCATTTTTTGTTTGTTTGTTTTTATTGATAGCTTGCATAACACCTTGGACAGCATAAGGGCTGGTCCTCAAATAGGGAACTTCCAAGTGAGTTCCAGCTCAATTCCTCCAATTCCTACGTGTGGTGTCCTTAGCAACAGGGACTTACTTTAAGTTTTGGAAGGCAACCGAGAGCAATGGCAATAGCCCATATTGTTTGGAGAGTCTCTTGACTCCCTTGACCAAAATCTCAAGGGACATTTCCCACACCTGTCATTGGGGATTTGTTAGTCTGTGACTCTTGTGGGGAGCATTATTACCCCCAAGAGGCATAACTTTATTCAAATATATTTTCAAGAAAACATAAAAATAATTTGTTTCTTATGGCTTTTTCAAATGTCCTTAATGCTATTTATCCTTCCCTCTCTCTCCATATTGTCCTCTCTCCCCACTTTCCAGTTAAATCCCCACCCCCGGTTTTCCCATTTCTTATTTTATAGTATTTGTGCCTTACTCATGTTTATTTTTAATTTAATGTAGATTGTTTTCTTTTTATTACTGACTTTAGCTCATTTCCACTGTGGTAAGAAAAACCCCTGTAAGGAATTCAGTTGTTTGTCCTTGTGACTTACATTATGGTTCAACATTACTTATTAATAAATATTCCTTCTGCTCTTGGAAGCCCTGCATGTGTGACTACAGGCTGCAGTGTTTCATGTGTTTAAATTGGCTTCTGTTTAATGACCATGGCTTCATATGAATTACTGTCTGCTGTTCTACCAGTTACTGAGAGAACTGTTGCAATCTCCCAACACCAGAACAATGGTGTTTATCTTTCTATTGTGTTTAATGATGAGATTTTGATTCAATGTGGCTAAGAACCATAAATATTTAGAATGTCCTGACTTCTTGTTAAACTAGATATTTTATTATGAGGAAGGAGCACTAATCTTTAAACATGCTTGTTACATTAAAATCTGTATTGTCTGATGTTAGCACTATTGAAACAGCTTTTTTCCCCAGTGGAATTTGCATTAGATGTTTTTCCATCCTTTCATTTTCAAAATTCATAAATGTAATGAGCCTCGAGTCTCTTAAAATAATCATGCAATTATTTTTAATCTAGCCTCAAGTTTTGCTTTTTTTAATTGAAACTTTTGATCATTTTTTCACTGAAAAGCAGTATTGATATAATTGGTTTTAGATTTATCATTTTATTCTTAGTGCTATTTTCTCTCATGCTTCTGTTTGTTCTGCTCCTGAGTAAGGGGTTTTTCTTATTCTATTACTCCCTACTACCTCACTAGTTTTCTAGTATTTACACCATTTTAGTAGTTATAGACTAATATTTAGTAGCTATAAACTAATCTTCCCTATTGAATATAGTATTTTATAAACTAGCATTTGAAATCTCATTCTTATAATTCAAAACTCTTGCCACATTAAGCCCATATCTCGCCTTGATTTGTGTACTCTGTAATTTTTTCACATGGTTTAGCCTTCATAAAACATATCTGTCATTCAGGATGCTGATTTTCCGATAAGGTTTAATTATAGATCCGTTTACTCTTTATTCATGATTGCTTTTCTGAGTTTCTTCATGAGATCATCTTCCTTCTGCCTGAGGGGCTCCCTCAACATTTTCTTCAGTGAGTCCAAGTATTTTTGCTTCACTGCTCCACAGGCTGACACCCACCCTGGGCCCAGTTTAATCTCCTGACAGAGTCTGGAGACCTTGACAGCATCCCATCTCAAGCATTAGTTATCATCTTTCCAGATGGAGGTTTGCTGGTATTTTTTTTTTTCTAGAAGGCAAAAGCTCTCTCTCTCTCAGCCTACCTGCAGAATAGCTCCAGGGTGCTGCCCTCATTAATTCTCTGTCAACTTGCTCTCATGCAATTTGAAATAATATTAGGTAAACATTATTACATTTTCATACCCTGCCCTTGAATCGATCCTTTTAGCGTTATGAAATGTCTTCAGCAATACTTCTTGCCTTGTACTTTATTTGATATTTATTTAACAACACCAGTACTTTTAGTCGGTATTTGTCATTTAATTTTTTTAATTTCAACTTTTGTTTATCTTTAAATTATGCTTTTATGGGGCTGAATGTATAGCTCAGCAGTGGGGAGTATGCTTAGCATGTGTAAAGACCCAGGTTTAATCTCCAGGACCATCTGTGTGCATACACACACACACACACACACACACACACACACACACACACACACTGAATAAATCTAGCTCTCCCATGGAATTTTGGCTGAGTTTTATAGTATACATGGGAAACAAAACACAGTCTTAAAATTACTATTTGGAGGAAGACATGCTCACTCTGTGCCTGAAAATTTTTACCACAGTGAAGTTCCGAGAGGAACATGTTTTTGTTGAATTATTAAAGTAAGGTGTTGGTGGCCAGCGTTTGGCAAGGATTCACAAATGCATGTGGATGTGAAGTGTTGTCTTATTGTGGTGAGGATAGAAACCACTAATCTGACACAAAATAAAATAATCCACTCTTTTGGCTCATCCTCACCAAAGAACATTTCAACACCATTCTCATCACACCCTACCACACACACACACACACACACACACACACACACACACATACACACATACTTTTTTTCACACATTTCAATTTTCTAAAGGTTTTTCTGTCTGTTTCATGCTCACCCATGTCTCTTGACAAATTAGAAAATGATGACACAGAGACTTCTACAACTTAAGGAATAAATCAAAATGCCATGTACCATGAAGTCATCTTATATCTATATCCTTGGAAACAGGCTAGCTAGAGCCAACCTCATGGGAACCACACACGGCCAAGGGCTTCTGTTCATCAGACTGTGGCCACTAAGACGATTAGCTTACCATGAATAATCTACTACACACATGTTCTGATTGGCTCTTTTGTTTACATTTGTGAGTGAATAGCCAATCTATTTAATGTCATTGATTTAGCCTGTTCTTTCTAACTTTGACATAAGTATATAGACTGATTGCGTACCCATGCCTTTCACCTATGTGAGCAAATACTGTGTGTCCATTAATGTTTCTGTTATAGTCTGACTCTGCATTGTACTTCATGTGTTCACACTCTCAATGCTCAGTAGAGGTGCTGCTTTGAAGGCTGTAGGGCCTTTAGAAGGCAAAGCTTGTCTGGCAGAAGTAGGCCAGTAGGGGAAGCCTTTGAAGGTTCTATCTACCCCTCATTCTTTGGCCCATGCTTTCAGCTTTACACCATGTGAACAGGTCCTCCACTCACCCCTGAAATCATAAGCATGTGCTATATCTCCTACACTATGATGGACTGAAATCACTTAGAAACCATGAGCAAAATAATAATAATAGTAGTAATAATAATAATAATAGTCACACAAACATAACTAGCACAGTTTTCCTTCTCATATGTAGCACAAAGTTCAAGGACCATCTTCCGTCTGATATGAGCAACTGGCATGCCAGAGTCAGAGAAAAGTGACATTGTACTGAAGAAGATGAACATACAATAAGAACAGTTTACTCTGAGCTGGGAAGATAGCTTGATCAGCAATGTGCTTGCTTTGCAAGCACAAGGACTTGAGTTCAACCCCCAGAACCACATTAAAAAATAAACCTTTGTGATCCCAGTACTGGGGTGGGGCGTGGATCCCTGGGGTTCACTGCTAGCCAGCCTAGCCTATTTAGTTTTGTTTTGTTTTTTTCCAGAGCAGTGAGAGATCCTGTCTCAACAAAAAGGCAGACAGAATCTGAATAATGACACCATTGGCTTTTTCTGGCCTCTACATGTACACACACACACACACACACACACACACACACACACACACACATACACACACACACTCGCATCATAGAGTGAGAGTTGTTGTGTGTCAATGTTACTAGGGATTTTCACACATCATTGCTTTTTAAATTTTAATAGAAAATTCAGTGCAGTCCGCATGATCTTAAGTAGTATACCAACCACATATCAAGGAGGTCCCAGGAAAATGTCTTCGCTTAGTGCTGAAAGGAATGTAGAGAGGATGGGAGGACCCTGAAACTTTTAGGGGGAAGAAAAAACTATGAGGAGATTCTGAGAGAGAGGTTGTGTGATGAAACAGGATTGACCCATTGTTCACAGCTATGACAACCAATTTTTTTAAGAAAACGGGGTGGGGGTAACCAAGTATAACCAAGCTAGACTATGTAGGTGTTTCCTACTGGTTATCTCACTGCCCAGCGTGGTTGCCTTGTAATATAATACCAACTGAATTAGAACTCAGGTTCACTGTATTCTGATAACTTGTTCAGAATTACCTAGCTATTAATAAGAAGATCTGAATTCAGATATTCCTTCTAGTTCCACTAAGGCTGTGGGCTTTAGCATAGAAAATTGGGAGGGAGACATCTTAGCTCATGCTAATCCTCCGTTTAGCATCATTACTTCTGCCTCCTAGTGCATATTCTGTATGGTGGCCATGTAGTTTGTTGAGTGCAAAATCTGGTCATCCTTGTTCTAAGTACCACAAACAAGGGACCTCCTTGATAGTGCCTAGTGCCCCCCTCTCTGAAATCATCTTCTAAGGGATACAAACATTAATCATTTGCATAGGACTCAACCTATCAGTCTGGTTTTCATGTGAAACGCTGGAGTGCCTCACTCCTAAGCATTAGATGGCGTTACATTAGCAGACTTACTGAGTCATGCAGGTGCTGAGGCTTAGGCTTGCTCCGTTTTGGTATATCATGTATCTTGTTCTTCCTTACATGGGCCTGCTATTTTGTATTTTCTTCAGGTTAGTCTTATTTGTTCTATACTTAGCATGTCTTTGCACGCACTCACCCTGGTCATGGGGCTCAGGGGACACTGATAGCCTGGATTTAGTCTGTACTATTCCACTTTCATGTGAGCATCCTGGAAATAGCTGAAATTTCAAATAAACACCATATATCACAGTGTTATCTCAAGACACGTAATAAATGGGCAACACACTCTACTGCAGTAGCTCACAGATAGTAGCCATTCCTCTGTGAGCTGAGCTGTTCATTCTCATCTCTGGCAGAGCCTTGGATTGGAATGCTAAAGCTTGGGCTGGTTGTGTTGTTTACATCTGTGACCTAAGGTTGGAATATTCGCATGTTTCCTCTGTAGAGTCTGACTTCTGTTCCTCTCAAACTTGATGGAGGTACTCAGTGGGATGTCTTCAGTGATTTCTATCTTTCTATATTCTTGTCATGATCTCCTTCTATGAGTGATACTGGACTAAGGTCTGCCCTAAGAGCTTCAATTTCACTTAGTCAACTTCTTAAAGTCATTATCTTCAAGTAGTTACATCCTTGGACACTAGGCCTAAAGACTTCAGTGAGAGATCAAAGAGAGACATACCTCAACCCTTCACTTGTTCATTTACAATCATACCTATTCTTTCCAATCAGGGGAATGTTTTCTTTAGTGCTCATTCTGCATGGAGGCTAAGGAGTTTCTTGTGTGTGATATTTAATAGAATATCTGAAGGCATCATTTGGCATGGGCTGGAATTCACTTCTAGAAGTGGCAGTATAGTGGTTTGAATGGGAATGCCCCCATAGGCTCATAGATTTGAATACTTGACCACCAGGAAGTGGCACTATTTGGAAATATTAGGAAGTATGGCCTTATTGGAGGAAGTTTGTCACTGGAGATGGGTTTTGAGGTTTCAAAAGGCCCATTTCAAGCCCAGAGTTTCTCTCTTCCTGCTGCCTGTGAATCCAGATATAGAGCTCTCAACTACTTCTCTAGTACCATGTCTGCCTGCATGGCACCATGCTCCCTGCCATGATGAAAATGGACTAAACTTCTGAAACTATAAGCAAACTCCAATTAAATGCTTTCTTTCATGAGTTTCCATGGTCTTGATGTGTCTTGATAGCAATAGAACACTGACCAAAACAGTCAGCAAAGTGGACAGGTCTCCCATTCCCTTGCCATATTAAGAAGCATGCAGGGACTGTGCAATGCAGAACACATGGACTTACCTTTATATAAAGTAAGTGCAAGGACAAACATGAGTCAAAGGAATAAACACTGTTTTATAAATGCACCAGAGTGAACTTACTGCCAAATGTTTAGAGGAGCATGAAGAGACACCCAGAAGGGCAACAACTGGAATGCTTGCTGGCCCTAAGTCATGGTAGAAGGAACAGGAAAATCCCACTTAGGCTCCAAGGGCAGTCTCTAGCTGATCTGTGCCTTGTTCCACAGTAATCAGTAAGAAATACAAATCTAACATCATTCTGTTACAGGTTTTACCCTGGTCTAAACCTCATGTGCTGACCATTACCAAGGCCCTTCAGACACTGGCCCCTGTCCTCCTTTTCAGTCTTCTCCTGACTATCTCTCCTCTTGCTTATTATGGTCTAGGTTCATTAGTCTTTCTCAGTGAACACTGTATTCTGATCTGCTTTGGTGTCTCCATATGTAGTAGATGCATTTCCCATTCTCTAATATGACTATTTCTCCTTATACTTCTGGTCTTGGCTTGATACCTCCTTGGAATCTTCCCTGATTCCTCAGTGTAAGTGATTGAAAACGCACACTAGCCTGGTTGATTTTTAATGCACTCTTAGTTAATCTGTAGTATAGTGTTTTTTATGTGTACACACACTTGTGCACTATATGATTTTTCCCCTCCAATAGTTGGCACTCTGCAATTCTCTTGCAGAGTATCTTCAGATTCATCATGTAAGCCATGTGCTATCTGATGTTTATAAAATCCTTTAAAAATTCATGAAATCTCATACAGTTATTAGCTATTACTATCCCCATAATCATCTACATTCTACATTCTGATTTGCTGAAGAATGTTTACAAAATATAAAGATTTACAGGAAGAGAGGAAGACAGAAAAGCAATTCTGGGTGCAAAATTGCCTGTTTATGTAAGCACTTCATTTCTGTTCCCCACTGTCCCCCAGAGTAAGTGTAGAAATTAGCTAAGGCACTGTTGTCTACACAGCTTCTCCATGGCCCAGAGGCTACACAGTGCTGTCATTCACCAGGTGACAGTGGCTGGAGGGAATATACACTTCAGCAAGAAGTGAGGATGAGAGAAGAGTGGGCAACCCAGAAGTGTAGAGCGTCTGTTAGGAGCCACTGTTCCAGCCTGTCCTCAGCCACACAAGCTAAATCTCACTCCCCCATGTCACTAATGAGAAAACTAAGAAATGCTAACACTCTTGCCTTAGAACACTTACCTGTGACAAGGAAAGTTAATTTGTTTGTTTGTTTGTTTGTTTGTTATTTTGTTAACACGCTGAGCTCATATGTGTCTGAGTGTGGGATCATTAACTGGGGCATGGGAAAATGACCAGGGGCCACTCCCACACAACAAAGGGACTCTTCCAGAACCCAGCATATCTTCCTTTTATGGACATTGAAACTAAAACTGTGATCACAAATACCCTTCTACAAATGAATGGATGAATGAATGAATGAATGAATGAATGACTCAGAAAGATGACATGCATCAAACCAAAAGACACATCTTCTGTCTCTAGACCCAAGATTCTCACAACTGTGTTTTTTATTTGGGTGAAGGAAATAGTCACAGAATTTTCTTGGCCACAAGAGCCATAGTAAATGGGTGGACATATGGTTCTAAAAACAGTATGTATTTTAATTTTTGTGAATCAATGGCAAGGTCAAGTTGATGAGAGTGTCACTGCATATCTGATTAGTTTAGTGATTGTCATCTCCAAATGCTCAAAAATATTCATGTTCCACGTGCTACTTAATTCAACTGACATGGTGGAAACAGATTTATAAGATAGTGTAGTTGTTTCTGTCTTGGACAGTTTATTTAGAGGTTAAAGAAAAGAGCCAACTCAACATCCTAATATAAGCAAGATAGTGAGGGTCACAAGGTAGAAAAGACAGGACCTATCTGGGGAAAAGAGACTGTTGGGATCTAGGGGATTAGAAGAGGGAATAGAGAACTGACTTATCACATAATCTAGCTTCACACCCTCATTTTTTAAAAATGTGGTGCATGGGTCCAGAGAAATGAGTTCTACCTGACTTGAATGAAAAAAAAAATGTTCCTGTGACAGAGGCAGTACTATTACTTCTGCCTTCCGGAGAGTCTGGATTTGTGAGACTGTTTTTTCAAAAGCAAGAACTGTGGTTTAGGAAACACATGCTTCCCTAATAATCCTCATGGCCTAGTTAAAATGGGTTCTGACTCAAAGGGGAATGTAGAAAGACTCATTAGAGAATCAGGAGAGCTGGACAAAGTTGGTGGGATGGAGTTGGAGGCATTGGCAAAAGTCACAGGAATGGAAGAGGAGCCAGCAAAGTCACGGGATGGTGCTACACATAGAGATTATTCACAGACTGAGGAGGGTGTTGGCAGTTCTATTAGCTGACTATGTACAAAAATCTCCAAGTAAGATGTGTCTGTGTGGTAACAGAGATGCTCAGCAGCCATACAGACAAGTACACAGACTTTAGGTTCTTATTCTTCTTCTGGGACACTGTCTGCAGAATTGAGCCACAGATCTTCATTATAGGCCTGGGTGGACTTCACTGCTTGGCTTTTCCTATTTGCATCCATGGGCCCTCCAACCCCTGACAAAGTCTGTATTGTGCGACCTGTGTACATCTCCAGTTTGTGGAGTTGGTTGCGAAAATCATGCTAAAATCAATAAATTCTGCAGAGTCTCCCAACATCAGTTCTCTTTAATAGATGTTTAGTTCTAACACAAAGATGGCCTGTTTTCTCCCAAAGCAGCTTAAACCAACCCTGATAGTCCCCTTCATTTCCATATCTAGGCTAAAGCAAGAAAAGGAGAGAGGGGGGCGTAAGGAGGGATGGAGGCAATGAGGGAAGGAGAGAGGGAGAAGAAAGTAGGCAGGGAGAGGGAGGGAAGGATGTATGGCAGGAAGGAGGAAGGAGACAGGGAGGAAAGGATGGTGGAAGGAGGGACAGGGGAAGGAGTAAGACAGGGAAGGAGGCAGGAGGCAGGAAAGGAGAAATAAAAGACAGAAAGAAGAGAGACAGAGGCAGAGACCAGGGAAAGGAAGAGATGGAAGAAGACGGGAAGGTGAGTCAAACCAAGAAGAATACTAGAAACTGGGGGATAGTTCCCTGGGAAACGGGCATCAAGAAACTTGAAACCAGTTCATTTTCCAAATGAGATTGATGCCACAGCACCTGGAATTGGGTGGTGTTTCCCTTCAGAGCCAGAGGACAGAGTAGGACTCAAGCCCCTGTCCTGGACTATCTGTCAAATCGTTCTTTCTTCAATCTTTGTAGAGTTTCTCACCATCCACATAGACCCTGTTTAGGCCAAGCCAAATCTTCTCCTGGAGTGGTTTGAACTGGGGTTGGTATCAACCTGTATATATCACTAAGGGACCCGAGAGACCCTGTGGTGAGCCCCAAGGCGGTTACACTGCAGCACGTTACAAAGTGGATGAGTTGGTTTGCCAAGAAGGTTGAACACGCAGTGTCCAAAGAATAATGGATGAGAACCTCTGTGAACAATGGAGACAGGTCCAGAAAAATGGTGTGTTGCCCCGGGAAGAGGCAGAAAATGAGGCGGTTGACTGAACACTCTTCTAGAAGAGAACCTTACACTTTGCAGTGCATGCTCTGTATATTTCTCTTTAACTAAAACAAGTTTTCTATTTTTCCCTCGTCCCCAAGAAATGGTTCCCTAGTAGGTCTGAAATGGCAACTGCTGTGGTTTGGATCTGAACTATCCCCGAAAGCACACACATTAAATGCTTCATCTCCAGTAAGTGGCTATACTAGAAGCTGGTAGACCACTTAGGGGATGCCGCATGGTTGGAAGAGGTGAGTTGTTGGCGGTGAACCATTGAAGGGTGTATCCCTAACCTTGCTGTCGCCCACCCCTCAGCTATCCTTCCTCTTCTCTCCTCTCTCTCCCCCAATCCTTCTCTTTCTCCATCTCTCTCTTCCTCCTCCTCTCCTTCTATTCCTCTCTGTGGGCTTACATATGGTAAGAAGCCTTGCTCTACCCAGGTCCTTAAACTATGGTTCACAAACCCATATACAGTCATGTTAATGAATGAGGGGATCAAAAAAAATTGGCAAGAGTAAAACTCCAAGAAGCATTTTCACTAAAATCAGGATCAAGACAAGCATGCACACTCTCCCCACTTTTATTTAACAAATCTTAGCTAGAACAACAAACAAGTGAAGGAGATAAAGGGGTACATATAACAAACTAAGAAGTCAAAGTACCCTTATTTGCAGATGTTACATTTTATACATAGAGACCTTCAAGACTTCAACAGAAAACTTATACAGCTGAAAAATAAATTCAACAAAATTGCAGGGTACAAAATTAGTACACAGTAATCAGTTGCTTTCCTACATACAACTGACAAACAAGCTGAAAAGAACCTGGGGAATCAATATCATCCACAATAGCCTCAAAAACATCAGGAATAAATCTAACCAAGAAAGTGAAGGATCTGTACAATGAAACTTCAAGACACTGAAGAAAAAAATTGAAGAAGACACAGTACTAGGGAAAGAGCCCCCATGCTCACAGACTAGTGGGACTAATAGTATGAAATGGCTATATATTAATAGTATGAAAATAGTATGGAAATGGCTATCCTACCTGTTTACCGCTCTGGGAGAACGGAGCCCCCAAATGAGGTGGACTAAAGTCTCAAGCAATAGCCACTTTTGTTCAGAGCATCAGACAATTTATACCCTGAAAGATAATAAAGATCATCTCAGTAAAGTTCTCATAAGTTCAAGCTGTATATATTCACAAGTACAAGCCACACATGGCAAAAACATGTTTTTTCCATAGAGGCATATAAACAAATAACAATAGCCAGCTGCAATAAATAATCTGAAGCAAACTCATCCCTATCCAATATACCTGGGAGGAATATGATATCACATTCCAAGAACAATGTCGTGATTTTGATGAAACTGAGGTCACAAGACTTTTGTCTTGTTTACTTACAAGCACTCAGAATTCTCCTCATCAGATTCCATTCTTGGTCTGTGTTCCAGCACTACCAAAAGCAGTCTACAGATTCAATGCAACCTCATCAACATTCGGACACCATTCCTCACAAAATTTGAAGAAAAAAGCCTTAAATTTCATACAGAAACACAAAAGACTCAGAACCATAAAAATACTATCCTATCACCATCCTTTATTTCAACATATTATACAGAGCTATAGCAATAAAAACTCATCAACCATATAACCCATACTTCTAAAGCCACCTGGTTTTTATAAAGAAGACAACAATACACTTTGGAGAAATAATGGCATCTTCAACAAAGGGGCTGGTCAAGCTGAATGGCTATGGGGAAGAATGAAACTCAACCTCATCTCTCACCCTGCACAAAAATTGAACTCCAAATGCAATGACATAAGACCTGATCTGATGGCTGACTCTGAAAGAGAAGAAAGTAGGAAATAGCAACTTTCTTTAGCAGATAACTAGCAAATTAGGATTCTTTCATTTGGATTAAGTTAGAATTGGGTTTCATTTTTTAATTAATGAATATTTTTTATAGTTTCAAATGCTTATTTGTTTGTGGGTCTGAATAAATTTATGTGTATCACCTGTGTGAAGGATCCCTTGGGACTAGAGCCAGGCACTGGATCCCTAGAACTGGAGTTACAGCTGATGTGAGCATTTTGGTGTGGGTATTTGGCGACAGCAGTAAGTGCTCTCAGTCATTGAGCCATCTCTCCATCCCATCATTCAGTGAATTTTGGCTTCTGATTGGGACATGATTATTTCAAAATACTTCTGCCCTTTTTTACCGTCTACTTATTCAAAGCATCATTCTCATCATTAAACATTATATAATCATAGGCTGGAGAGGTGGTCCAGAGACTAAGAGCAAGCACTTTTGCTCTTCCAGAGGACCTGAGTTCAGTTCCCAGAAACTACCTTGGGCAGCACACAGCTACTTGTAACTCCTGTTCCAGGGGATATGACTCCCTATTTTGGCTTCTGTGGACATAGTATACACACACACACACACACACACACACACACACACACACACACACAAACAATTTTGCTCAACTATGAAAACATTTGAAAAGATGCTTTACATTATGCAGTATCAAATATTCAGCCAAGATTTAAACTCTTTGGGTAAAAATAAACAAGTACATCCATCTCTTTAGTGTGCAAAACTATTTCCATCTTTGATAAAAGATAAAATAATATTTGTACCATAAATAAATTTTTGTGATCTATTATCAGTACACATTTATTCATACACCTCTTTTTATGTGTATTCTGGGGTCATGTAAATGTTCATTGGTAAAATGGGGTCATGACAATTAATAAATGGGACATCATGAAACTGAAAAGCTTCTGTAAAGCAAAGGACACTGTCAATAGGGCAAAACTGCAGCTTACAGAATGGGAAAAGATCTTCACCAACCCCACATCAAACAGAAGGTTAATTTCCAAAATATATAAAGAACTCAAGAAACTAGACACTAAAAACAAATAATCCAATTTAAAAATGGGATACAGATCTAAAGAGAATTCTCAACACAGGAATCTCAACTAGCCAAGAAACACCTATAGAAATGTTCACACCTTAGCCATCAGGAAAATGCAAATCAAAATGACTCTGAGATTCCATCTTATATCAGAATGACTAAAATCAAAAACACAAGTGACAGCTCATGCTGGCAAGGATGTGAAGCAAGGGCAACACTCTTCCATTGCTGGTGGGAGTGCAAACTTATAAAGCCACTTTGGAAATCAATATGGTTATTTCTCATAAAATGAGGAATCAACCTATCTCAACACCCAGCTATACCACTCTTGGACATATACCCAAATGGATACCACAAGGACACTTGCTTAACTATGTTCATATCAGCTATATTTGGAAATAAATAAACTGGAAATCTGGAATCAGAACCTGGAAACAACCTAGATGTTCCTCAACAAAAGAATAGACAAAGAAAATGTGGTACATTTATACAATGGAGTATTTCTCAGCTCTTACAAACAATGACATCATGAAATTTTCAGGCAGATGGATGGAACTAAAAAAAATTATCCTGAGTGAGGTAACCCAGATCCAGAAAGACAAACATGATATGTATTCACTTATGAATGAATATTAGATGTAAACTAAAGGCTAACCATGCTACAATCTACAGACTCAGACAAGCTATGTAACAAGGAAGGCTCAAGAGGGGACAATTGGATCTTCCTGGGAAGGGAGAATACAATAGATTTTATGGGTGGACTGGAGGAGGGTGGGGATGAGAACAGAAGGAATCAGGTTGGGGGCATGGAAAGGGAAAGTACTGAAAAGGGGGGCATTTGGGGATGAGGTTGAAACCTTGTGTAAGGGAAACTCACAGGAATCTACAAGGATGACCACAGCTAAGACTCTGAGCAATAGGGGATATGTAGCCTGAACTGGCCATCTCTTGTAATCAGGCAATCCTTCAGTGAAGAAATTGGGACACCAACCCAGCCACATGACTGTCAACCTACAATTAGTCCCGCCTACAAGATGTGCTGGGGTAAAGGTGACACAGAAATTGTGGGAGTGGCCAACCAGGAACTGTCCAGCCTGAGACCCATGCCCCAAAAGGGAGCCCACCCCTGACACTGCCTAGAGTGCCAGGACCCAGAGGTTGTATAGCCCAGAGACCTAGGAAAGAAACAACTGGCAAGAAAAAAAAATCAGCATAGTGATGTCTAATGATATTCTGCTATACTCATAGATTGGTGCCCAGCCCAAGTGTTATCAGAGTGGCCTCACCTAGAAACTGATGGGAACAGATGCAGAGACCCACAGCCAAACATTAGGTGGGGCTCTGGGAATCCTGCAGAAGGGGAGAGGAAGGATTGTAGGAACCAGGGAGGTCAAGGACACCACAAGAAAACTCATAGAATCAACTAACCTGGGCTCATAGGAGCTCACAAAGACTGAACCAACAACCAGGGAGCCTGCATGGGACTGACCTAGGCCCTCTGCATGTATGTCACAGTTGTGTGGCTTTGTCTCCTTATGGAACTCGCAACAGTGGGCTTTGCCAGCTTTTGGGACCCTATTCCTCATACTGGGTTGCTTTGTCCAGCCTTAATACAGGGGGAGATGCCTAGTCTTACTGCAATTTCATATGCTGTGTTTAGTTGACAGTCGTGGGAGACCTGCCCTTTTCTGAATTGAAATGGAAGAGGAATAGATTGGGGGGTCAGAAGGGGGAGGTGGGGGAAGGGAATGGGACTGGGAGGAGAGGAGGTAGGGGAAACTGCTGTTGGCATGTAAAATAATGATAATTTTTAAAGGGGGTCATGAGTAGAAAGTCTTAGGAAGCCCCCAGAGTACCACATACTACTGGCCATGATGTTTGCTCTGCCTGGAGCCAATGCTAGGAATCCAGACAAGCTTGGAACAAAATCTCTGGAGTCATAAGCCAAAATAAATCCTCCTTGAAGTTGGCCCTCCCAGGCGTTTTTGCACAACAGAACTGACTCCCTTGGTATCCATTCCATTGGATGTAGTTGTACCTTCTGCCACAAATACCTCTTTCTGGAAATTTTAGCACATAGTGAAGGCAAATGCCTTCCTGCATGGTTCTCAATCAGATCTTGGGCCACCTAAAAGTAACTCTTAAGCCTATTTTATTCCCAGAGCCAGCATAGAGTTCAGCTATCCTTAATTTAGTTGCAATAACCATATTATGTCTCCTTGGGGTCAGAAAAAAGCAACCAGGTCTCCAAGCACCTCAGAGTCATTTGCCTCATAATTAAAATGAGAACTCATGCTTGATTTCTTTGTGCTTTAATAGTGTGTGTGTGTGTGTGTGTGTGTGTGTGTGTGTGTGTGTGTGTATGTGTGTATGGCATGGGGGGTATTTTATAATTTATACTTCTATATAATTAAGAGGAGTAAATATCTATTTAAAAAAAACAATGAAATTAAGTAAACACCCTGGCTCATGTAGCAACCATACAATGCGAACATCTTTCTCACTCATACATTAGCCACACCATTAGCAACAAAAGTTCAGCATTAGAAGGAGATGCCATGAAAACTCTAAAAAGGCACTAAGTATGAGTACAAGTATAATATAATATTGTTACAAGGAAAATGACACCAGTCCTTTTGAGGGAAACTCTAGAGTAGTCTCCAAAAAATGAGCATGAAATTCCAGCATGGCCTCTTGTCAAATACTGGAGCACTGGTCACCCATAAAACACCTTTTGTGTTTGGTGATATATTTGGCCAAAAAGGAGAAGACTTTTGTTTTTCTCTTGCAAAGTCACTGTCCCTAGATAGAGTACCACACGATCAAAATCTGCTCTATAGTTGCTTTTCACCGCCACCACCACCCGCCCCTGCTTCTCTACATCCTGTCACATCTATCACCAGTATTCTTATGGGTACTGCATGGTTACCTAAGTGCAAAATCCTGCAGATATGGATGTTTGTGGTTGTGTGGGCTGAGGGTCCACAGCTCTCATCAGATTCTTAAATAACAGTCACTGCTAACAACTACTGTGAAGTTATCCCACTTGACAATTCTCTAAGAACTTCACATACGTTGATTCACTTAATCCTCACAATAATCCTCTGGGTGAGTTTTACCATTATCCCCATTTTACAAAGAATGAAGCTGAGCACTAAGAAGTTGATAATTCACCAAAAACACAAATGGGGCTTATAATTGTGGAATCCAGGAGAGGAGTCCCACAGTCTGACACCTCACCTCGGGCTATGTTCTGAATTATGTGGCTTTCCTGGATTCCCGAAAGACTTCTGGGCTGTTGTTAAGGTGTCCAGGCAGAGCTGGAGCGGGAGGCTGCCAGGCTCTGCATCTCTTGGCAGATGTGGCACTTAAGCCAAAGCATTTCCACCCCTCTCCCACAGAGAGAGAGAAATGGGGGAGTGAGAGGGGAAGGGAGAAGGAGAGGGAGGGGGAGGGAGAGGTATAGACCATGCAGGTACTCAACTGTGTCTTTAAGCTAATTCATTACAGTTTTCTTTTTTGTGAGTGATGAGGCTACCAGCACATCGCACATTCTTCCTACAATGTGCTACTATTCCTGTCAAGATCCAAATGCTAAAGCTGCTCCTACCACCCAAGGGTTCAGATTTCTCCATTCGTCTCCCAACAGTCTCTCAAATGGTCCAGATCCAAAAGGCCTCGGCCCCATAACCCAGCTGAGCTCACCCCAGTTGCCATTCTGTCTAGAACTACTCCACCCTGTCCCATAGATGCTTTCTCAAAGTGACGGTTGAGGTGTATCCCAGCTTTCCCCAGGAATGCTACTACATAACTACAATGGTGTACTTCGCTGTGGGCGCAGGAATATAACAGACAGCTGTTACTAAATCTGTGGCAACTTCCCAACTGCCATTATACTGTCCTTTTCCATGTCACAGAACCACACATTGGTTAAGTGACAAAAGCCTTTAGAGAGGTTGTTTTTATTTTGACAATGCTTCTTCAGATCAATGAAACAATTCCTCTCAGACTCCTCTCCTCTAGCCAAATGAGAGAGAGACAGACAGACAGACAGACAGAGAGACAGAGAGAGAGACAGAGAGAAAGAGAGAGAGAGAGAGAGAGAGAGAGAGAGAGAGAGAGAGAGAGAGAGAGAGAGAGAGAATAAATAGGAGGAGCAGAGTTAGCCACCAAGTTGCTCAGTTCCCTCCTTCCTCTTCTGCTTGAGTGAGGTGGCAGTCACTTAATACTCAGGGTCTAACATTTGCTTACTGGATAGTCAGTGACCATTGACTTATTTCTAAGAATGGAAACAGTTCATCACTAAGCCAACAAAGCGCAGAAACCATCATCATTAGAGTTTAGGAAAGGTTAAATGCTAGGGAGCTATGGACCCAAAAGGGACCCGGCCCTTCCTTATGATCCTTCCATTCTGGTAAGAATCTGAGGTGCTTTTATGGACATAGATCAGCTGGGAAATTGAAGATTTATAAAACAGGCTTTGGATTCTGTCAAATCCATCAGTACACAAGTCTCCAGGTATCCTTTGGAATCATTAGACTGGGTAATTCTACAAAAATAAAAACACAGATTAGATTGTACAATAAAGCGCTCCAAGTGGGGGTATTTGTGTACTATGGATCCAATCAAAACAAAATTTACATAAAATAGGATGGACTAGATAAACATCCAATAGATAAATGCCCTAACAGGGTGAAACGTACCGTGTTCCTCCAGGTCTACATCTCCTGACTTCATTGTTTCAGCTTTCAGCTCCATAGTTTGAGATTTTCCTGTATCTTCCTGTGATAGCAGCTTGTTTCTGGGGGGGGGGACCTTTGAGGTTCTTTACCTGCGGGTGCTGCCAACCCTCTGAGCTCTCCTGTCCTGTCATCTCTGGCAGCTCCTCTACCTGACCCAGCTCTCTTTCATCCCCGGAATCCTGGGGAATCCCATTCCAGTTCAGTGTGGCCTGACCACGCTGTGGTTGAAGCCACGTTCTAGCCCCATCTTCATGACTCACCCATGCTGGGAGATAACTGGAGGTACTAAAAAGGTGCCAGACTTAGGGTACCATTATACAAACGTGTCTAGGCTATTAAATGATAACGGCACTATTCAAAATCTAGGTTCTGTTTTTCAGTTGTTAAGTATCCAGACTTTTTTTTTCTTTTTGCAGTGCTGTGAGTTGGGTCTGGGCCTTGTGCATACTTGGCCAGTAGTCAGTCTACCGCTGAGCTAAATGCCCAGCCGGTCTCATTCAAGTGCCTCGGTTGATTTTCACTGAGGGATTCCTGCCATTTCAGGCCATTAAGGAAACCTCAAGCTTTTCCAAAAAGCCACAGAACACTTTACCATTAAAGAAACCATAGCTCCCTCACCACCTTGTCCCTTAAAGTCCCC
The DNA here is from genome assembly GCF_949786415.1 of Peromyscus eremicus. NCBI lineage: Eukaryota > Metazoa > Chordata > Mammalia > Rodentia > Cricetidae > Peromyscus > Peromyscus eremicus. The sequence goes on along the minus strand of NC_081416.1, from coordinate 125,375,843 downwards.
CAGATCCCTTCATATAGAGTACATCTTGACAGCATAGTTGACTGTCCTATGACACCTCTGCTTCAAATCTAGCCTGAGGCAGTTTGCCAAACTATGATGGGAAGAGACACTCTACCATCAGGGATGATTTGGCACGGTCAGCTAGGAGAAGGAAAATTTGAATCTGCAGGAATCACCTAGAAAAGCAGGTCTAATTGGGAGGCCTGAAATATGGTCAGGTCAACTGGCTCTTCACAGCTATTCCCAAGGCTCAGGAACTTCGGCTTCTTTCTCATCTAATGGGCACCAGCTCACGGAAGACAGCTCATTTACCAGCAAATAAAGAACCGGGTTTATTTTTTCCATCTCCCCCCCACACACACTCCTTAGAGAAACAGCTGCACGTGAACAAATTTGCAGGGTCGGGTTTGTGTGCAATTGATGAAAACTTACCCTGATTCCAGTATTAACATCGGCTGAAGACAAATCGAAACCACATCCTTTAGCTTGGCCCCCTGCTGGGTGAAGTGGCTCCTCCTACTTCACTCACAGCATCCTTCCTTCGCTGCTCCAGCAAGACCTGCTTTGGGACAGGAAAGAGACTTTCTCACAGTCTCTCCTTGCCTCTACATCAGTCTCTTCTGCACCTGGGATCTCCCTGGGGCCTTCTCGGTGGAAGGCTGACTAAGCCTGACCTTGCCTTGGTTTATGAGGGTAATGAAATCTCAGCCCCAGGTGGAGTGGCTGCAGGTGCACTTGGGCAGCCACTCAGAGCCTAGTTATTTCTATAATCTGTCACATGCTGTCTCCTGCTTGGGGTCATGCATTACAATTTAATGAAAGTGTTTTCTTGGTAAGACAAATCTTGTCCTTGCCAATCCAATTAAATTTATAAAACTCACCTGGAAAATTTTAGCGAAGAGGGCTGCAGAGTGGTTGTTTTTCTCTCTTCTTGGTTTTCTCTTTTTGAAAGTGTTGGACCAGAACTGACCATGACTTGGGAAAGCAGAGACTGGTGGGAAAGGTTGAAAGATCTAGTTCTGTCATGTGACTCTAAGCAACTAGTCTCTATTCCGTGGGGATTAGGTCTTATTGATAAAAGTACTGGTTTGATCTTATTAGTGTGGATAATACCTTTCCATTTGTTACTCGATGATACACAGCAGATGTCTGCAAGACAATACTGCGAGGTGGATGAAATGTCAATTGTAAAAGCCATCAGGCTTCTCAGAAAACAATGATTAGCCGGGCGGTGGTGGCGCACGCCTTTAATCCCAGCACTCCCAGCACTCGGGAGGCAGAGCCAGGCGGATCTCTGTGAGTTCGAGGCCAGCCTGGTCTACAGAGGGAGATCCAGGACAGGCACCAAAACTACACAGAGAAACCCTGTCTTGAAAAAAAAGACAAAAAGAAAGAAAGAAAGAAAGAAAGAAAGAAAGAAAGAAAGAAAGAAAGAAAGAAAGAAAGAAAACAATGGTTCACCTAAGGCCTCTAAAATCTGCGTGCACACTTTCCAAATTCATAACCTACTTTCTTTTGAGAAGGGGTTTTGGGTATCTGAGGACTACTGCCTTAGTTAGGGTTTCTATTGCTGTGAAGAGACACCATGACCATGGCAACTCTTACAAATGAAAACATTTCATTGAGGTGGTGGCTTACAGTCCGGAGGTTCAGCCCATTATCATCATGGCAGAGAGCACGGTGGTGTGCAGGCAGAGGTGGTGCTGGAGAAGGAGCTGAGAGTTCTACATCCTGCAGGCAACAGGAAATCGACTGAGACACTGGGCAGTATCCTGAGCATAGGAAACCTCAAAGCTCGCCCCCATAGTGACACACTTCCTCCAACAAGGCCATACCCACTCTAACAAAGCCACACTTCCTAATAGTGTCACTCCCTATGTGATGGGGGGGGTAATTAGATTCAAACTACTACAACTACCTCATCGTCTCTACATAGGGATGACGACCTTCAACATCTGCTCCTCCTGCTTCCACCTCTGCAGTGCATGCCTGGGGAAAGCTGGGATACATCTGAGCTGAGCAGTCACCTTGAGAAAGCTTCTGTGGGACAAGGTAGGTTTCTAGACAGATTAGCAGCTGGGGTGACTATATTGAATCCTTCTAAACCGCACACTTTCCCCAAGAGAGATGACCAAAATTGCCAAGGGGACTTGTCAGTATGTCCCTGAGAAGGATCCTACACACAGAACTTAGCCCCTCAGTCCCCCTCCAGATCTTGGCTCTATCATGGCAACTAATTTCATCAAGCTTTTTTTTTTTTTTTTAAGAATACTATGTACTTTTCAACCTGCCTCAAAAGGATATTTGAATTGAATTATCCAATCTTTTATTAAGAATATTAAAGTTAATCTCAAAATTTTTTGTCACAAAATATTTTAAAGATAAAAATAAACATTTTCCCCATTAAACTACTCAAATTAAATTTTTCTTTAAGTTAAAAGGTTTACTGAAATAGGACATGGGGGTTGGTGAACAGGGCAATCAAAGCATTCTTTTTAAGCAAGTTTCTCTAATTGTAGTAGATTCAAAGGAAAAGTCATTACTTAGAAGAAAAGCATTTTTCTATTTTTTGACACAACTATTACTTGACTTAACAAAAATGTAATTATTCTTTTTATTAACAGCAAAACCTATTAAAAAGTGATTATTTTTCCAAACTAAAACTGCTAGGGGCTGGGAACATGACTCAGTCGAGTGACCAGTGCATAAGCCCGAGAACCTGAGTTCAGATCCCCAGCATCCATGGTTTTTAAAGGTAGGTATGGAGGTGTACACTGGAATCCTGATGCTGGGGAAGCAGAGAAGGGAAGAACCCTGGATCTCACTGACCAGCCAGGCTTGTCGATCTGTGAGCTTCAAGAGAGCCTGTCTCAAAAATCATCAAGACAGAGTATGACTGAGGAAGACATCCACCATAGACCTTCCGCCTCCACAGTCATGCAAACACACACACACACACATACACACACACATACGCACATACACAAACATACACACACACATGCACATGCACACATATACACACACTCACATGCACATGCACACATATACACACACATACACACACACTCACATACACACACTCACACACACACTCACACACACACATACACACACATACTCACATACACACATATACACACACTCACATACACACATGCACACACACACTCACATGCACATATACACATATACATACACATACATACACACGTACACACATGCACACTCACACACTTACATGCACATACACACATATACATACACATACACACATATACACACACATGCATATACACACACACTCACATGAACACACACACTCACATGCACATATACACATATATACACATACCCACACTCACATGAACACACATACACATGAAAAAAAAGTTATTCATACAAGCAGCATGGATGCCAACGTCAATAATTTCAACAGCTCTATCCCCACTCTGTTCCATCTCCATATATTCCTAGTTTTTTTGGTTTACTTGTTTACCATCTTAGGCTTCAAGATCTTATTTTATTTCTCAAAAATATTCATTTTAGTCCCTTGTAAGTATGCCAAATGGCACACTGCTGTTATTTTGAAAACAAAATAGGACCATGGTACACAAGAACAGATTCCCATTATATTTATTTTCCAAAACTGCCTCCATCATTTAATTCAGATTCTCCAAAACAAAAAGTAAATTAAATTTAAATGGCTATTTCTGGGGAATAATTGCAATTACACAAGCCAGATTCTACCTGAGAAAATTTGTAGAAAATTTAATATTACTAGTTTTATCTAGATCGATCTTGAAATGTCTAGTTTATTGTAGATACCCTTGGGAAAAGTGATGAAAGTAAATAAGTTTTCAAAATTCATTTTTTTTCATATGAAAAATCTTCAAAACTTGTTTCTTTTAGACTGGAACGTTATTCAGCGGTAGAGTGCTTACCTAGCACTCATGAGACCCTGGGTCTGACCACTCACTGAGTGGCCTGCACTGTTACCTGGGGCAATGGTGACATCCAGAACTGGCTGCTGCCAAGGACCATGTCTGGTTTGTGGTCCTACCGTGGCTGGGGTCTGTGCTGAAGTCCAAGTCCCGTATTGCCGCCAAAGGTCACATAGAAGCCCAGGGTTGGTGCAGCAACCTGAGGCCTTGGTGGTGTCGTGCTATCGCCAGAACTGTGGCCCGTGTCACCTCAGCGGCCCATAGGAACCATGGTGAAATGAAATCAGAGGGCCATGCTGAGCCGGCCAGCCCCGCCCTTCCCTGGCTCAGGGAAAGCTGGCCTTGCCTCTGGCTGGACATTGCAGCCAGAGAGCTGGCCCCAACCCTCAGGGGAGAAATGGCCCCTGCACTTGGTGAGATGGCCCCACCTGCTCACCACAGGTGAGGGTGAATCAATCCTGAGGGCATGGACATAGGGGAGCTGACTCCACCCCCTTGCCTGAGGCAGGTGACCCCTGTTGCCTGGACTGACCAGCTTAGCTACCACCTAGGCCCACCGCCAGGCCTGGGGTTGGCCCACTCTAACATTTACTCCTTCTAGGACCTGCTGGAGCTCCCAAAGGGACTGGTTCTGTGGAACAGTATCCATATCATCTCCATGACTTGGAGTGGCCGTGGGATGTCCCAGAGTAGTTCCGGTGAGGGTCCAGTCATGATGGTGTGCCAGGTGCCAGGGGCCTTGAGCCAGACCAAGGTCTCACTGCAGTGAACATTGCTAGTGGTGCTGACTGGACAAAAGAATATACTATGTGACACACTGAGGCTCCCTATGCCAGCGGAAGGAATGAGGAGGTGTTCAAGAAGCAGGAGAGGAGGAGACGCAAAGAGGTGGGGGTTGTTGTTGTTGTTGTTGTTGTGTCTGTTTTTGGTTTGGTTCTTCTTGGTTTTGTTGGTTGGCTTGCTTGCTTGCTTTGTTTTGGTTTGGTTTGATTTTTTAAAATTTTCTTTTGGGGGGTACTGCTGGGGTAAGGGGGAGGTGGGGGGCGGGACTAGGAGGTGAGTGGAATTAGGTGCGTGATGTGAAACTTCCAAAGAATCAATAAAGAAGTTAAATTTTAAAAAAGAAAGAAAAAGAAGAAAGAAAAGAAAATGGTTCCTCCGTCATGTCCTACTGTCTGTGGTATAAAACAGGCCAGAAATCCAAAAGTTGTTCATTGAAGAATTACAATTTGAACCTGCTGGACAAATAGATGTTTCATAGGCTTCAACAGCATAGACATTTTAGTAAATTGCCTTATGCTGAGAGAATTGAAGAAATAAATGAATGGAACAAGGAGTACAGGAAGAAATCGAAAGACTCAGTATAGAAAGCAGATGGATCCAAGCACCACAGTCCTAGTGCGGCTGAAGAATGTCTCTGATGGGGGTTTCCTAAGAGGCCTGGAGCCCGAGGGACCTATGAGGGGACTGTGGAACAATTAAATGCTATCCACAGAGGGGGAGCTGGCTATGGATGCTAGCTGGAACCAAGGTACACCCAGGAGGTGGAAGAAACGTAATCACTATGTGAAAGCTGTCCACTCAGAAAGTGGAACAACCAGAGATTGTGGCTGGAATTGGGGGAGAAAGATTTTCACCCAATTTGCAAATTCTTTGACAATTGTCTAAGATCACCAGAGGAGCTGGCAAACTCCAAGGCTAAGAAGATAGCAGGGTAGATGAGCCTGGAGACGTTAGCTAGTGTGCTTGCTTAGATTTTAAACTTTTTATCTGACCAGACACCAAGCCAATTGTGCCAGGACACTTCAGACATTGTCAGCAATGAATCAAAATAAATACAACGTTCTGCACTAAATGTGCCCATTTCACATATTTACTAAATGGATTTTTCAAGTGTTTGTTAGAGTCCAAGATACGTAAGTAGAAGTGTTGCTGAGGGAAACAGTTGTCTGTCCAGGTGTCCTGAAAGAATCATATCACAAGATAGGATGACCTGTTGACATCATTCTTTCAATAACATGCTAAGTACACACCATGTGCCTGGCCCTGGGCTGGACAGGTTGATACTCCACTGTGGGTGCTGGGGAAATCTTTTTTTATCTTTGCTTTGCTAGAAGTCAATATTTCCGGTTCCTCCCAAGTCTCCCAGTAGATCAGACCAAATTATGATTTGGCAACTAGCAGGAGAGCGAAGGAACATGGATGGTAAGCAACTGAAGTGAAAGCATTTAGAAGTCTCTCATCTGAACCAGACATTGGCAAGCTATGTCCCACAAGCCCAGCCCAGCCTGCTGCCTGGTTTTCACGGCCAGCATGCTAAGTGTAAAATGGGAAGACAATCAGTCTTCAGAGAACAGTTGCCTGGTTTTGCCTCCTGGTGTACAAACACAAGACAATAATTACTTTTAAAAAACCTAAACAGTAGACTAACCTCTAGTGAGTCCACATGGCTCTCTGGAGTGTCGCTGTTCTCTCTCTGTGGCTTCTGTCTCCTGAACTTGGACAATTTTCTGAGAGTGGTGCCATCAAATTCTAGCTGCGACTCTTTCCTTTGAAGAAAGAGGAGTGAATATTTGCACCTGCCACAGTAATGCCATCAGTTGTCCAATCGTGTCCTTTCCTAATCCAGCCTTCATCAGATTTCCAAGCTAGCTCTCTGGCATTTTAGACCTATGCATCCTGTTCTTTCACCAGCTTTCTATAAATCTTGACCACTCACGGAGTCTGTGTACTATAGGCTAGCTCAAGAAATGAATTTTACCAAAAAGCTAACGAGTAAACATCTCTAGCTTTTTGGTAATGGAAGCGTTGGTTATAACCACCCAATCCCACTGTTGTAGTGTGCAAGTAGCAACAGGAAACTGAAGCTGAAAACATGGACAGACATCTCATCAGTTAAGAGCACACATTGCTCTCGCAGAGGACCACATTCCATTGCCCAGAACCCATGTTAGATGGCTTGTAACTACAGCTCAAGGAGAACCAGTGCCCTCTTCTGGCCGCTGCAGGCACTGCACACATGCACAAACCCACACACAGCTACACACAAGCCCAGCCCAGCCTGCTGCCTGGTTTTCACGGCCAGCATGCTAAGTGTAAAATGGGAAGACAATCAGTCTTCAGAGAACAGTTGCCTGGTTTTGCCTCCTGGTGCACAAGCATAAGACAATACTTACTTTTAAGAAGCCTAAACAGTAGACAAACCTCTAGTAGAGTCACAATACATGTGATTAAAACTAAATAGAAACTCTTAGAGACTATCCGAAAAGGATCCTGTCAGGGTGTGTTCCAACAAAACCCTACTTACTGGAACTAGAAGGCAGCCTGGCTCTGACCAATGACTGCCAACCCTGACCTAACTTGTTCTTGGGTGTTCCAACCCAAGTTGTTAACTATCTATGCAGAAACTTCATTTTCTATTATAACCATTTTGAAAAGACGGGGTATAGGGAATGGTACTGTCTTATCTTAAATATATGCATAGATAATCTAATCAACCAAGTGATAGTTTCTGGGGGAAAATGTAACCCCTCACATAGAGCAGGTTAAGTTGAATCTCCAAAATGAGTTTTGAGTCTTCCCAATGACCACAAGATCCTTAACTTTTATATCAGTGAGGTTGAGATAGGAGATGAGTGTCCAAGCAAACAAGACCTTCTCCAAGCGTGTGTTCCCTGTTGCCTCCTCCTCAGCATTTCTGTCAAGAATGTCTTTGTCTGCCAGGCGGTGGTGGTGCACGCCTTTAATCCCAGCACTCGGGAGGCAGAGTCAGGTGGATCTCTGTGAGTGTGAGGCCAGCCTGGTCTACAGAGTGAGATCCAGGACAGGTACCAAAACTACACAGAAAAACAGTCTCGAAAAACCAAAAAAAAAAAAAAAAAAAGAATGTCTTTGTCTAAAAACAGCCCATGTAGCCTCTGAGGCTTTTTAGCTTAGGTGTTGTGGAATATTAGTTTAAGATGTGTTACATTCATTTATGCTGTGGAATATTTGTTTAATGATGCAAAGATGTGTTGCATTCTTTTATGTTGCATTTGTTTAACTCTGTAAAGCTGTGTTACTTTGCCTGTCTAAAACACCTAATGGTCTAATAAAGAGCTGAATGGCCAATAGCTAGGCAGGAGAGAGAAAGAGGCCAGGCAGAGAGAATAAATAGAAAGAGAAATCTAGGTTCTGGAAAAAAGAGGAGGAGTAAGAAAAGGAGAAGGAGAGGAGGACGCCAGGGGCCAGACACCCAACCACACAACCAGCCATGGAGTAAGAAGAGAAGAAAGATAGATAGAATAAAGAAAGGTAAAAAGCCCAGAGGCAAAACATAGAAGAGAAACAGATAATTTAAGTTAGAAAAACTGGCTAGAAACAAGCCAAACTAAGGCCGGGCATTCATAAGTAAGAATGAGTCTCCACATATTTATTTGGAAGCTGGATGGTGGGCCCCCAAAGGGTTAAAAAAAAACTACACTTGTGGCCTGTGATGAGCACTATACTGCCATGGGCAGCTAGGGTGTCACTTTTTACCAGGGCTGGTCAGGATGTTCCCTGGAGCTGCTCCTCCTGGATTTAAATTCTAAATGCTTAACCAAATGGATCACAAGACCCAAATGAGGTCAGAAAAATCTTTGGGGGCATGCTCCCTTCTAATAGATGAGCTGCAATGAAAACCATTTCAGAGCTGGCATTTGGGAGTAATGAGTCCCCTGTTTCTAATCATTAAAGTCAAAATTATAATAGATAGCATTCGGCTCCACTGTTCATGAGATTTAACTCTTCAGAGGTCATCGTAGACACAGCCTGTTAAATAATGCAAGCCAGACAATGCTGACCGAATAAAACCGAGATGTCACTTTGGGTTGAAATTGATTTTCTTATTTGACGACCTCTTAGCTTGCAAATCAGAATTGCCTTATATTCTCACGTCTGAAGGAGGTTGGCTTTCCCGGGATTAGTTTTAAAAATGCAGATTGATGGGAAGGGTTTGTGTTGGGTCACCGAATGGCCCTCTCTCTAGGACTTAAATTATTCATAAGCATTCGTGTGTTTTATGTTTCTTGCCTGACACTAGAGAGGGTGGAGATGGGGAGACAGTAGCCAGTTGCACACAGCTTACCTTCTGGAACAAGGTGAGCAATTAGAAGAGGGTGGGTTTGCCCAGGAACGGAGGGGAGGAATCAAATGTCACAGGAATTTGGATCAGTCATCCTTGAAACTGAACAACTGACTAACAGCTGAGGGTGATCTAGACTTAATGTTATCTACAATTCGTTTTGACAAACTGTGTTCCCCCACATACACCTCATTTTGTCTCTCACTTCCCCATCTCTTGGAGCATACTGGAGGTTAAGCCGAGGGCCTCATCCATGCTGATCAACAGCTCTAGCACTGAGCTGTAACCCCCAGCAATCAGTGTACACTTTATGGGAAGGTAAGAAATTATAAGCCCGCCAGCTGCCAAACTTCAGCCCTTCCAACCATGAATATGACTACTTTGGCTGCCTCTTAAAATGACCCGAGGTTTAATGACTACCTGGAAAGGAGCAGGTGTGCAAAAAGAAGATACAACTCGAGAGAGCCTGTACAACTCCAGCCTACCCCTCTAGGTTCCAATACTGGAGCCCACACCCTATTATCTCTGAACTCTAGACTGTTCTTCTAGAAAACAAGTCATTTCGGGGCTCTTCGCTGGTTTTTAAAAGAAAAGCTTAGATGCAGATCGCTTTCCTTGAGTGAGGCATTCCCTGCAACGGGGACAAGTTAGGCTGCCGGACTGAAATGGGGACAGAAAAGGCAATAATCAAACCTGCCCTTTGCCTAGGAACTGAGGACTCCTAGGTATGTTCCCTGGCCTCTGTGGTGGACACAGCTCTCTTTCAGATAGGGAGGGAGAAAATGACTGATATTAGGAAATACACAGAGGAACAGATTCTTGGAGTATTAGACCCCAAAGCAATTATTAAAACTAATGTTGTAATTTAGAAGAAATATCAGCTTATGCCAACATCTGAGCACTAGGGCCGGGATTTCTCTGTCTTTATTTTCCTTACTTTATAAATACCTATAAGTAACCAGCTGCTTTCTCTATGGCTAATAGCAACATTATTATAGTCATGTCATCTAGGGTCAAGGAGAAGTTGTCTCCGATCCTCTGGGTCCTTATTACGTTCTCAGCTCTCTAAAACAGCACAATTTTATGATTTTTCTTTTTGACAAAAAGAAAACGCATCACCTTTTAGCAGAATGCAAATGTTATCTGAGGAATTTGGCCAAGAAAAATACCCAGGGAAAAACCTGCTTAAAGTCCAATTACAGTAGAAAAAAAGGAAAAGAGAACGAAAAAAGAGTGAAAGGCACCATAACCTGTGACCTTAATACAAAATGCAAGAAGATGGCGGATCTTAAAACCAAAACCAGGAATGTCTAATGCTCAATTCATCTGTTCATGCTGTTAATCAAGGCTATGTGAACAGTGGCCTTAAAAGTATAGCATTCCTTGAAACGGGAGAGAAATAATGACTGGCCCTCAGGATAGCCAGTGAATGGCCCAAACATGCACTGATTATGTATGCAATTACCCAAAAGTTTGTTATTTTATACAACTGAATTCTTTCCTGCTGAAGTCCAATGCTAAGTAATTAAACACAGAACTGTACTTCATTTCGTCACAGCACAAAATAACAGAGGTTATGAAAAGTGCTGCGCTCTCGAGCCATTAATATTCCGCTGGTGTGGGAACAGGTGAGCAGAAGAACACAGCAGGTTAGGATTGTACGAATCTATTCAGCCCCACATAATGAACGTGGGGAAGAGTGACTAGAATGTCTAATATCAGTCACTGGGCAGAAGCAGGGGAAGCCCTCATGCCGACTCCCTGGGCTTTGAAACTGTTTAGCTCATGAATTTCTACTCACTTATAATCATCCCGACTGCAGCAAATTGCTAATAATTGTCGAGCTAAATGAACTCATGCTCTCTCCCTGAAAATTTCTCCTTTCGTTGGCTGCCTCAGAGTCTCCACATTGTAGCTTTCTCGACTGTAGGAACTCGGCGTAGTCTGCTGGCTGGGGGATTCAGATCCACCTCCACTTTAATTCCTCACAATAGTCGCCTCTCCCAAGGCTCATGTTTATCCCTCTTGAATTCAGTAGCGAGCTACAGTGACTTTTCATGTCTTTTACACTTACTCGTGTGTACTAATTGTGCATAGTACTGGGGTCATGTGATATATTTCCACACATGCATATAAGGCTGTTGGATCCAGCCCACCACCCTTTCCCACCATCGCTACCCTTCCCAAATTCTAGTAAGGACTGTCACACTGGTCCCTTCTTTTTTTTAAAACATGATGTTTTTATTGATTATTGGGGAATTTTACATAATGAACTCTGATCACACTCACTTCCCAGTCCTCCCAGGTCTGCCCCACCCCCAGCCTGGTGACTTCCCCCACCCCATCCCCCAAAAAAAGGAAAAGAAAAGAAAAAAAGGTCCACTTGTGTTGCCCATGTACTCCCTGGAGCTTGGTCAAACTTTCAGTGGCCAGCCCCTTCAAGAAAACTAAGTCCTTCCCCACCAGAAGCCATCAACTGTGGAGAGCTGTACTTCAGCATCCTTACCTCAATTTTTAAGAGCTTTCTTCAATGGCTTTCTGTCTAGGTCGTTGCTTTATTTTGGAGGGTGAGGGATGGGATGGGGGAAGGCATTGTCACAGAAGCTTTCTATGTCTCTCTTTCTCAACTGTGAGTCTACAGTCATCAATACCATGGCAAAAGTAGCTTCTTTGCCCTTTTCAGTAAAATGGGAGCAGGGGCCATGGACATCCATACAGTCTCTGATGTCAGTATGTGCTCCAGACACCATTATAGCCCTCGGTGGCAGCACAGGCCAAGAACATCAACATGGCCCACAGACATCAGCATGCCCCAGGCAGCAGCACAAACCATGGACGTCAACATGGACTCAGACGGCAGTGCAGGCCACTCACATCTGCATGCCCTCTGTCAGCAGCACAGATCAGGGTTCTCAACATGGCTTTAGGCAATGGCGTCGTAGACCATGAACATTCACATGGCTTTGGGTGGTAACACTGGCCGTGGATATCAGCACAGTCCCAGTCTGCAGTAGGATCACAGACTCAGACACAGCCCTGGGTGGCAGCACAGACCATCACATCAACATGGCCCCAGGTGGGTGCCCAGGCCACTCACATCAATGTGACCTCCAGTGGTGGAACAGACCACAGACATCTGCATGGTCTTTGGATCACCCTTCTACTTTCAACTTGACACGTTTAGCTTCCTCCTCTGAAAGAGGACAGTGGTGCACCATTGCTGGGGCTGCCTTATTTCATTTAATTTCCTCCAGTTCTTTCCATTTTGCTATAAATGACAAAATTGTATTCTTCTTCACATCTGAACTATACAGCAGTGTGTGTGTGTGTGTGTGTGTGTGTGTGTGTGTGTGTGAAAGAGAGAGAGAGAGAGAGAGAGAGAGAGAGAGAGAGAGAGAGAGAGAGAGAGAGATTATACACTTATTAAGAGATGGAAAAGAAAGCTAACAGCCCCAACATGAAAGAATGTGATCTATCTGGACCATTTAAGGAGTAGAGAGGGGAGTCAAACAATGTGTAGGGAAGGGAGGGATCTTCAGAAAATCACAGAATTAATGAACACTGATGAAGAAGAGAAGGAGACATTACAGGATGAAGAGCTGCAAGAAGGCAGCCATGGTGATGTCAAGGTCCTATGATATCTTCCTGGAATCAGAGAAGACATCTCTCCCTGAAGATGTGAGGACACCATAAGTACAGGGAGGCCACAACAGGCCTGTCAGTCATTTCACCCAAGACCCACACAAGATTCAATGACCGTCGTCATTTTCTACTGAGTCAACCCTGTGACAGTCCCTGGAATGTGAATGCAGAGAGCCATCCCAACTAGGATGTAGGTGAAGAAACTTCCTTCTGAGAGCATCATTCATTTTTCTAAAACCACCGTCTTGATATTACATATGAATAAAGATAGAATGAAGGAAGCTCTCACACCTATGAGGTACTAGAGCAGTGGTTCTCAGCCTTTCTGATGCTGTGACCCTTTAATACAGTTCGTCGTGTTGTAGTGACCCCCAACCATAAAATTGTTTTCAATATTACATCATCACTGTAATGCTGCTACTGTTATGAATCATAATGTAAATACCCGTGTTTTCCAATGGTCTTAGATGACCCCTGTGAAAGGACCATTTTGACCCCAAAGGGGTGATAACCCACAGGTTGAGAACCACTGTGTTATTGGTTCTTGCTTCCTCCAGCACATAAAAGGAATGCCTCTCTCTCATGAAGACTCCTTTCATCAACAGAGGTTTCTGTGCCCCATCAGGTGTCTCTTAGAGCCCCATAGACTGGGTGTAAGCTGTGTACAGTATCACTGCCAGATGCCCACAGAACCTGAGTGTCTCTGCTGGTTACTGTTGCCATCATCCATCCAACCCTTCCGGGCACATTCCCAGTGGATGCCATACTGTGTTTGCTTTCCACTGTCAGGCCAAGAAAGGCCAGCCTTTTTCTGGAGTGTGTTGCAGGCTTCCTTTAGATGTAGTTGTCGCTTCCATCACTTCCCACCCAATCCCATCAAGGCCTTGAGAGAACATGTTGCTCAAGCTAGACACAGCAGTTTGCAGGAAATAAAAAAAAATTTAAATTTGAAAAACAATTTTTTCTTTACTGTTTATACATTGATATGACAATACTGGCCCTAATTAAACAACTTCTCCTTCTTCTTCTTCTTCTTCTTCTTCTTCTTCTTCTTCTTCTTCTTCTTCTTCTTCTTCTTCTTCTCCTTCTTCTTTCTTCTTTTTTTTTTGGTAGAATGGCATTGCTGTATCTTATTTTGAACTCTTCATTCTTGTTATTATTTATGACCCAGACAGGAGTCCTTCTCTGGTTATGAACTGAGTCTAACTAATATATCAGCCATCATTCAGTTCTCACATCACCTTGATCTGCTCTCTGGATGTAAGGAGCGTTGTCTTTGACACTCTTTATCCTTGAAATGTTCTCTTACAGACACATTCCTGAGACCACACTACCAGCTCCCAGGCCATCAAACCTGCCTGGCCAGACAACAGAGTGTAGAAAAAATGGACACTTACAGTTTCCAATACAACCACCAAGGAACAATCTCACCCCTTACACCTACATAGCATTTTTGTTTTGTTTTGTTTTGTTTTGTTTTGTTTAAATATGTCCACATTATTCTCCTATAGTCAACTTCTATAAAAGTGTGGCAGGCACAGAATTAAAATTGCTAGAACACTACCTGCTTCTATAGTCTTGGGGAGTTTAAAATGCTTCTGACCATTTGTGCAAATAGAATCTACCAACAATGCAAGCCCTCATCTGTCACCTTGGACTTAAGCTGAAGTTCTCAGTGGCAGGCTAAGCCATCATCACCTTCACACTATAGGATATTTCTCTTTCACTGATGAGGTGAGCACATTAAAATCCCTATCCAATCTGAGCTTATAAGAGCTCACAACAAAGAGCAAAACTCTGAGCTCCCACATGCTGCAACTGTCACTATTTATCTCTTTTCCCCAGCAGCTCATTTCAAAGCCTGCCTATCTTACTATGGTGTCCCCAAGCACCTCGTATCTAACATGTCGGATATTCCCAATAAATGTTTTTGAAAAGGGTGACTTTATGAATATCTTCGGAAGTCTGAGTTACAAGAACTGAGATGTCTTGAATAGGAATGCCTCCCATAGGCTCAGAGATTTGAATACTTCACCACTAGGAAGTGATACTATTAGGAGATATGGCCTTGATAGAGTAGATGTGGCCTTATTGGAGAACGTGTGTCCCTGGGGGTGGGTTTTGAGGTTTCACATTCTCAAGCCAGGCCCAGTGGCTCTCTCTCTCTTCTTGCTGCCTGTGGATCCAGATATGGAACTCTCAACTACTTCTCCAGCACCATGTCTGTTTGCATGTCCGTCTGCATGCTTCCCACCATGATGATAATGGACTAAACTTCTGAAACATAAGCCATCCCCAATTAAATGCTTTCTTTGAGTTGCAGTGGTCATGGTGTTTCTTCACAGCAGTAGGACATCACCTAAGACAAGAACTTTGCCTTATCTGCTTTTATTTTACTTCCATCATGTCCTCCCATCACAAATTACAAATAGAGGATGCTAAACAAAAAATTCACAACAGAATTCAGCTTCTTTTCTGGTTCTGATACATATAAGTAGAAAAAGTATCTTACTGTCATATTAGGTTAACAACATAAAGATGATCATATATGTTAAAATAGAGTTATAGTTTCCAAACAAGGTGTACTTTAATATATAGACTAAGGAGATTAATATTATATGTTAAGTTAATGAGTTTTACCATACTACCACCACCAGAAAATATAGTTTCCAAGTGTTTTTGCCAAGACTAGGGTGTCTGCCAAGCCTCTACCTAATGTGGGGGTGTCATACCCATCTAACCATGAACTAATTAGAATGATTCTGTAAACTTTACCAAGTATGCTACATAGTCTTATGTCAAC
The DNA here is from genome assembly GCF_949786415.1 of Peromyscus eremicus. Classification (NCBI taxonomy): domain Eukaryota; kingdom Metazoa; phylum Chordata; class Mammalia; order Rodentia; family Cricetidae; genus Peromyscus; species Peromyscus eremicus. The sequence continues at coordinate 125,360,350 of NC_081416.1, read as the reverse complement.
TTGATACACAAACTACAGTTATAAAAGGAGAGAACCTCAATTGAGAAAATGCCTCTATAAGATCTGGCTATAAGGCATTTTCTTAGTGATTAATGGGAGAAGGCCCAGCCCATTGTCAGTGGTGACATACCTGGGCTGGTGGTCCTGGGTTCTATAAGAAAGCAGGCTGAGCAAGCCATGTGGAGCAAGCCAGTGAGCAGCACCCCTCCAGGGCCTCTGCATCAGCTCCTGCCTCCCTGTTCCTGCCCTGTTTAGGTTCCTGTCCTGACTTCCTTCAGTGATGAATAGCAATATGGAAATATAAGCCAAATAAACTTTCCTCCCCAACTTGCTTTTTGATCATGGTGTTTCATCACAGCAATGGAAACCCTAACTAAGACACCAAGGAAGAAATGCCCTTTGACAATGAACAGACTGGCTACCCCAACAGAGAGAGGTTCCATACATAGAGTGAGTTGGTCTCTGGAGTCTAGTTATATCTGCATAGTCTTCACAGATCACTGGAGATGTACTAAGAAGCCATACGCAGATGAAGCCTAAACATAGTCATCCTTCATTGTGTCTCCTGGATGCAAAGCTGTTGTCTATCTGATGTGATGCCTCCTCTTTTGTTCATATGCACTGTATTAGGATTCTCTAAAGGAGTGATCCCACATTGGGAATCAAAACTTCGAGGCCAGTAGAACTTAAGGTTGTGGGAACAGGAAGCAAAAGTTTTCTTAGTGAGTCATTAGGGTGATACGGAGTGGAACCATTCTCATTTCCATACCTTGGTTCCTGGAGCCATGGATTCTGGCTATGGGAGAAACCACACTAAGCATTCGAAGCATACCACCTTCTGGTGAACCCTTCCCCCATCCTCCAGGCTACTGATGTCTAATTGATAATACAGCTATGTCTTCCAAAGACCATTCCACTATTGTATCAGGAGGGTAAGGAACATGGTAAATCCAGAGGATTCCATGAGGTCTTTCACTGTTAAGTGAATTCTTTGGTCAGAGGCAATGCAGTGTAAAATACCATGATGGTGGATAAGGCATTCAGGGTCATCCTATCTACTTGCTTGATGAGCATTTCCGTGGAACATAAGTATCTTCACACCTTGTGCCAGTTCGAAGACATCTATCTACATATTTCTTCCAAAAATGTCATTCTCACCAATTTCCTAATCAAGCTGTGTCTAAGTCCCTGGCCATTCCTCTAATTCATCAATTACAGCCTACGAATCAGTAAACAATTACACATCTGGCCATTTTTCTTCCGAACAAAAGGTATGATCATGTGTACTGCCCGAAATTCTGCCCACTGTGAAGATTTTCTCAGGGTGCCTTTCAGGGATTTTCTAGAAATGGGCTGTAATGCTGCAAGTATTCACTTCCTGCAGTGCATAGTGTACAGAACCATCAATAAACCAGGGCCTAGACTACTCTATTTTAGTCAACAAACTGTAGTGTACACTTAATGAGGCTATAGGTACATGCTTGGGAGCAGAAGGTATAGTAACAGGAGTAGAAGCCATAACCATTTGTAAAATTTCTTCATGAAACTTTCTTGTGCCCTCAGGACCAGCTTGGGTCCAACTGCATGTATATTATTTCCATTTGATAATTGATTGCTGCTGTGCCTTGTCCTATTTTATGGCTTCATGAGTCAGATAATAGGCAGCTCATGATGGGTAGATCAGGTTACGTGGTACCTTGGTGGCTCATTGTTAAATGTTCAGTTTCTCCTAAGGCCCAATGGCAGTTCAAGAATCTGATAGTTATTCAGTTCATGAGACTGAATATCTCAGCATTCATAATCTGGAGCTGAAATCCCATGGAATTCCTAGACAGCTGCTAGCTTCTATCGACATTCGAATCCTGAAGAAGAAGGTTCTATCATAAATAATGGAATTCCTCAGCAACAGGATAGACGAGTGAACAGGATAGATTTAGGGTGAGTCTTCTGACCCAGATGCAAGGTGACTCTTCTAATCCCAAACAACCCAATGAAGAAACTCCCTCACAAGCATACAGCTGTGACCTCACAGCTGGTCAGTTTTAGTTGTTCCCGATGTAGTCAAGTTGATGACCAAGATTACCCATCACATTCACAGACACTCAAATCCCACCCTTGCAAGCTAAATGTATAACTTTGCGTTAGATCTCTCTTCTTATACACACTTCTTTGTCTAGACCAGTCAACACAACACTGAAATTCTATGACTAGCCAATGTTGAATTTAAAGTTGTATCAGGGTGCCCCATCAATGTTTCTCCACATCCATCAGATCACCACTTCCTTTGTCTAGGTGAGTTTTGATGGATCATGTACATTGCCCTATATCTGTGTGTGGTGTTAGCCAGGAAAACAGGAACTAACATCCCTCAGGAATAGTCCACAACCAACCAACGGCTTTCAGGAGTTGGTAAACAAACTCTCTACCTCTCTGCTCAGCTTCAACAATTCCCAGCCTTGTTCAACACCATTTCCTTACTCTCTGAATGAAATACCAGTGGTCCACAATGGCGACTGACTTCACAGGGCGCAGACTACCGCTTTGCCTTCGCTGCCTCATACTCTCATACTGTGCAGCCCAAATGAACTATTTATATTAAATGATGTCTCAGGGTAGGCTTCTGAGGAAGGAAATCTGAACCAAGAAGCAAGACACACATATTAAACTAAATTGAAAGCAATGTTTCAAGCATTTCTATCTCTTCACTTCTTTTCATTTCTTTTAAACTCTAGAGAATAGATGGGTAAAGACTCAATATCCAAGGAGATGCCTGGATAAATTGTACGTTATTACCTGGCCATCTTCCCTACAGAGAAAATAGCCTAACACATCAATGTATAAAAGCACTGTGTGGCTGCCTTGTGCACCCAGGAAGTGTTTCATATACATTCATATTATATCATGCTGTGCAATTCAGGAAGCCATCTGAAGAGCCATGGGTTTTGATTAACACAGCAAATGCAGTGTTATGCCTCTCATTGGAAAGGAAAGAGACAGATCAAGAATTTTCAGCAAATAAAACAAGATGTCTTTCATGTTCATAAAGGGTAACAATCCTGACACCCTGAAACATAATGTACTTATAATTTTCTTCTAACTTAAGTCATATACTTATTGACACTAGAAAATCATAGTGCCCCAGGCAGCAAACACCAAAGCAGACAGTTGTTCAGTATGGATGGCTAGAATGTGGCTGGTCTGCAGAGACATGTTATAAGAATAAAACACAATGTAGTTCAAAGACCTAGCACAGTGAAAAGTACGCGAGACGTTTCATTAACAATTGTTATATTGATGCCATGTTTAACTTGGAAGACTTTGGATATGTTAGTTTAAATATCTCATTTTTGTTTCTTTTTTGAGATTTTTGTGATTTTCCTGTGTATAAGTATGTGTACCACATGCATGCCTGGTGCCTATGAAGGCCAGAAGAGAGCATAGGGTCCCCTGGAACTGGAGTTATAGATGGATATGAGCTGGGAAATTGAACCTGGTTTCTTTGGAAAGCAGCAAGTTCTCTTAACCACCGAGCTATTTATCTCCAGCCCCAGATAAATACTATCTGCTATTAAAGTTCATTTGATATTGCTCTTTTCCTTTAGCAATATTGTAAAATGTAATTTATAATTACCTACATGACTCATATGTTATCATATATATTATATAATTTTATTAGACTTAACTTGCTTTATTCTGCAATGATAACATGTAACTGACTTCTCAATAGCAATTAATATAAGAATGGTCAATTTCTATTTAAGGTCCATACTGAGAAAGTTCACACATACAAATACCTAGGGAGAGGGATGCTCCATGCAATCTCTCAGGGATCTAGAAAGTTGGGCAAACCATTGTTTTGATCAGATAAATGTAAATAAAACTTCTTTCACTCATAAAGAAGGAGAGAATGCTGTAAGATCCTGACCTGGTCTAAAATGCTTTGACTTAGGAGGAATATGGATTATTTCTGCTCACATCCCACTGTCAGAATGTATAAAACACCAACTGCCAAAGGCCAAGGAGAGGGCAAAGAAAATGCCACTGTCTGGTGAATCAGATGGTACGTCATAATGGATAGAGGTGTCCTCTCTAAATGTCTACCACACTCTACACAGCTTGATGACCTTTAAAGTGCCGAGATCATTCATTTTAGGCTATAGCACAACAATATAAATATGTCCAGGCAATACTGCAAGATATTAGCAATTATGGACACCTTCACAAGCACCACTTAAGCATCCTTCCCAAAAGATGTTGATAACTGACAGATGTGCACTGTCAGGTGAGAAAGTGAACCAGCTCTGGATCTGCTAGTTAGAAGCACAAAGGGCGAATTTTCCTAGCTACTCAATTTTTGTCTGGCAGAATCCTCTGCTTTGATATAAATTTCAGTTGAACAAAATGAGATCAAATATCACTTAGTAAAGGCCAGGCAATGGCTCTGACAGAACATGAAAGGTGAATTCTAAAATCTAATTATCAGGTAGACTTTGTTGGAACATCAAGAATGATTCCCTCTCTCAGGAACAAAGCCATATTTAAACAGAATTCCAACATAGTAGTTGAAGATGGCTTATTACTAGTCAGCTTTGTGTTACCACAACAAAATATCTGCTAAAGCTAACTTAAAAAGAAGCCAAGTTTGTTTATCTCACTGTTTGGCAGGCTGAAAAATCCCCAGTAATGCAGTCTGACCTGTTTGACCGCTGATGAGGGCAGTGGATGTAACACATAACGGGAGACATAAGTGTAAGAAGCCCTGGCCATCGCTGAAGCCCAAGTACATTAGTTACTTTTTGTTGCTGTGATAGAATAAACTGGCCAAAAGTAACTTAGAGAAGAAAGAGGTTGCTTGGGCTTATGGTTCCAGAAGAACAGATTTCAGCCGGAAGCTAGTCAATCACATTTCATCTACACACGGGAAGCAGAAAGAATAGGAAGTGGAAGGAAACTTACAAACTCTCAAAGCCCAAGGCCAGTGACGTACTTCCTCCAGCAAGGCCCCACTTCCTAAATATCTCATCACCTTTCCTCCCCAAACCAGAACCAAGGGTCCATGAACATATGGAAGACAAGTCTCTTTCAAACCACCCCGTCAAGGAAAAAGAGAAAAAGGAGGCTCACACCATCATCCTTGAAGAGACTCCCTCACCCCATGATGTAAGAATGAGCCACTAAGCCCCGCCTCTTACACTTTTAACCAACTCTCAAAATAGCATTACCCTGGGGACCAAGCTTTCACCATATGCGCCATTCCAGGACACAGTGTCCAACCTGTTAGGGGGATGGAAGCACCATCATTCTCAGACTCACAAATTCCTCTTCTTATTACAAGGATAAAATACTAAATGGGAAATTGTGCTGCTTGGTAAACCTGAAATTTAAACAAATAATGCCAGGGAAATCTCGGAGTTACTTCTCAAATGCTTAAATCTGATTGGCTATGACACTGCTAGGTGTAGACACTTCATGCTACCAATGACCTGGAGTGCTCCCTATTCTGTGTTTTTGCAACTGAGACATCTACTTTCATGGGATTTCTCTAGAGTATGCACAAGTAATGAGATTTCAAATGATGAAGTGCATTTACATCCATTCTGGATGCCTCTGTGAGACGACTTTCCAGAAAGCCTTGAGTATCCTTCAGGAGATCCCCACGTCCTTGAGACTCATTTTTGTGTGTGTTTTTGTGTTTTGTTGTGTATTTTTTCACTTGCATTGTGTGTTTTCACTATTGTAACTCTCAGAGCGGGCTCCCATTTACAAGTTCTCAATAGCATTTCTCAGTGCCTCATAACATAAGGTGCTGTCTGATAGAGCTAATGCAGTGTCTTTATTTCTTATTTAAAATTATGCCACATTTAGGCTTAGAGCATTGATACACTGACGAGGAGAGAAAATTTAAATTAGTCCTAATAATTTTAGACTGTATGAAAGATCTAATCAAGCCAATGATCTGCCTTTCGTTTCAAAAAGTTAATGAAGATAATTTCCCTTTCAAGTTTTTCTTCAAATGCTAATTCATTTCTGCTGAAAGGTATTAAGATTTTTATCTAAATAGAACGAATTAATCAACTGTCTGGCCAGAAACATCTGCCATGCATATATCTACAAGCATTTTCTTTTTAAAAATCCCACATTTATGAAGAAATCGTCTATTGCTTGTGACTTTTCAACATAAGAAAAGTGGGTCAGCGCATTCACCACTGCAATCACTTCAGGTAGATAATGAACTTCTAGGTATACAGAAGGCAAGTCTACAGGTATAGAGTTAATATCTGTCATATTTACAAGTCACAAACAGTTTTTAACACTGCATAGTTCCGAAACTGATAGATAATCTCCTTAAAAAATAAATACATCCTCGGCAACAGTACAACTACTGATGATGTTAAGTCCTTCTGATAGCTGTAGAATCATGCAGAAGAGTCTTAGCAGTCCTGTTTCGCTCTCAGCTTTTTGGGTTAAGCACTATCATTCACAGGCCTCTCTGTTAAATGCAAACTATACTGAGACTCTATCAAGAGTGCAGTGGGTTGGGTTGGGTTTGGTTTTTAAACAAAATTTATTTATTCTAAGTGTTTTTCACATCATGTATCTTGATCCCATTCATTCCCCGTCCCTTCGCATCTGCCCTACACTCCTACACCACCACCCCTGAATAAAGCAAAATTCAAGAGAAAAAAAATGGAAAAAATAAAATGAGAAAAATTAAAACGGGGGTGGAATTAAAATCTCATTGTGGAAGCTGCAGTGTGACTCAACAAGTCATGTTGTATATCCCTTTGTCCATACATCACTACTTGGAAGTGTTCTTTGCCAAAACTCATTGGTCTAGGTCTAGACCTCTGGTCTCCACTACACATTCAATGGCGGCCACCACTAGTACTCTTCCTGGACATCTCACTGGCGCCCTGTGTTGTGGAGATCCTGCAGCTTTGGGTCTGCAGGTCAAGTCTCTTCATATGCTCCAGCAGATTATAGATGGGGTGGATGTTGGGGCAGGCCAAGTCATAACCCTGGGTCTGGGCCTGGGTAGCTCTAGGGTTGGTCCGCCAGATAGGAAATGAGGACAGCTCTCTCATGGTCACAGTTTTGGGGCTGGCTCACCTACATCTGTGCTAACCATGTTGGCTCTATTGTGCTGCCCCTGCAAGGTGCAGGGCCTGCTCTCCTGGGTGTTGCAGCTGGTGGAGGTCAGGGATGGCTCTCCCACTCTTAGGACCACAGGACCATCTCTCCCACCTACCTCCAGCATTGATGGGTTGATGGGAGTGGCACTTCACCCATTCCCCTGTCCCCACAAGACAGTTGGGTAATGGGGACAGCTCTGCCATTGTCACAGTTTCAGGTCTGGCTCTCCCACATCTGTGCTAACAGTGTTGGCTCAATTGTGCTGCCCTGATGAGGTACAGGGCCTGCTTTCCCAAGTTTTGCATGTGGTGGAGATCAGGGATAGCTCTCCCACTCTTATGACCACAGGGCCAGCTCTTCCACATGCCCCAGGCACTGGTGGGAAGGGGGAAGGGCTTTTTTTTCTCCACTAAGGTTATAAAAATAAATTACAAAAATAATCATATTTTTATAGTCAAGCAATATATAACTTTAAAATAAAACTGAGGGAAACGGGCTGGAGAGATGGCTCAGAGGTTAAGAATACTGGCTGTTCTTCCAGAGGTCCTGAGTTCAATTCCCAGCACCTATATAGTGGCTCACAACCATCTGTAATGAGATCTGGCTCCCTCTTCTGGCCTGCAGGGACACATGCAAACAGAACACTGTATGCATAATAAATAAATGAATCTTTAAAAAAAACTCAGGGAAACATTCTATTAATGACATGATTAAGAACACAATCTTTAAGAATAAATTCAACAAGATTTATACTCTGAAAACCACAAAACATTTTTAAAAGAAATTTCAAAAGAATTAAACAGGTAAGGTGAAACTCCATAATCAAAGATCAGACAACTTAATGGTTTTTTTTATTATTAGTATTCTTGTGGCAGCTGCTGTTGTTGCTGGTTGATGCTAAGGCCAGGGATTAAACATGGCCTCATGCTAGAAAATCATTCTACTGTGTAGTAAGCTCTGCTTACACAACCCTTAATATTATGAAGATAACAATAATTTTCAGATTGATCTTCAAATTCATGGTACATAGAAACATTTTTCAAAATTTGGCAAGTTATTTCTAGAAGCCTTTTGGAAATTCACAGATACAAAAGAAGTAACATGGTTTTGAAAAAAAAAAGAAACAAAGATGGAAAATTCACACATTCCTGCTTAGAAACCTACTACGATGAAGCTAAGTTAATCAATTCAGCATGGTACTAGAATAAGGTTGACATATACATCAGCATCATAGAATTTGCAGTACAGAAACAAATACTCATCTTTGTTTATTATTAAGGAACATGCTAAGGAAATTGGATGTTCAGTAAAATTATTTTTGAAAGGTTTGCTAGGATGAGTTAGTGAAGGAAACACACTTTTCAACAAATGGTGCTAAGATAACTAGATCTCAAAAATATATGATGTTCAATATAGTGAACATAGCTGATAATGGTATGTTATGATCTTGAAATTGCTGAAAGGGTATACCACAAAAGATAATAAATATGTGAAACAACGCATGTGTTAGCTCTCTTCATCCATTCTATAATGGATACTATTTCATAACACATTGCACAAGTGTGTGCGAATTTATTTATCAATTAAAGTTAACTAGTTAAAATTTAAGCTTATAACTTGGAACCTCTTCTCATATCATATAGGAAAACTACCTCAAAACGAATCTTATATCATACTTGGAACTATGAAAACTTAGAAAAAATATAAGAGAATTTTTTATGACTTAGCCCCAGGCAATTTGTTCTTAGCTATGACAAGGAAAACATAAGTCATAACAGTCATGTACCACATAACAATATTTGGTCATCATCAAAATGTACACACAACAGTTTGAAATTCCATCATGAAGTATCTCAGGGCCATCTCAGTTTGTACACATACATCTTACAATTTTTCCATAATGATGAAATCACCTCACAATGCATTTCTAAAACTATATTCTCACTATTAAATGATGCATGTTTATATATGCATATATATGACTCCATCAAATTTTAGAAATTGTGTTTCCATGGAGATTATCAAGAAAGTGAAGAACATAATCCATATAATGTGAAAACATTTACAAATCCTACATCTCAATGGTTTAGCTCCAGATAGATGGGTCAAAAGTTCTTATAACTCAATAAGAGAAAAACAGGTACTCAATGAAATATAGGCAAAAAAAAAAAATCCATAGGCATTTCTTAAAAAAAAAAAAAGATGTACATGTGTTAGAAGCACTTAAAAAAATGTTTAGTGTTACTAGTCACCAAGGAAATCCAAACCCAAACCACAAAGATGCCACTTCAGTCCTGCCTCAGTGGCTAAAGTTGTCAAGGCAGACAATGACAAGTATTGGTGGATTGGTAAGCAATTGGAACCCTCGTCTATTAATATATGCTGCTGGGTCTTTAATCCCAGTACTTGAGAGGCAGAGACTGGCAGATCTCTGTGTATTTGAGGCCAGCCTGGTCTACATAACAAGTTCGAGGACAGCCAGAGATGTGTAGTGAGAACATGTCACAAAAAAAAAAATTAAATTAAAAAGAGAAAAGAAAAGAAAGGAAGAAAAAGAAGTGCTGAGATGCATTTGTATCTTTCCGTGATGTCAGAACATATGAGAGTCTTCCCCTTAACATCAGCAAGCAGGTGTGGTCCAAAGACCTCAACAGGAATAAGAAAGATTACCCTATTACCCAGGAAATTTCAAACAATTAGAAACTGCCTCCTAGGACCCAGGAAAATGTTCAGACCTCTCTTTCTGTGAGGCCATTTTCTATAGTGCACAAAATTATGTCTCAATATCTTTAAAGTGGCAGAGCAATGACTCCAACTCCTGAGGCTGTCTACATGCATTTATAAGATGAAAACAGAGCTGTAAGTCACTTTAAGGAAGTTTTAGTCAGAGATTCAGAAGGGTCATATACACCAACTGCATGTCATTGTTTTTATTGAAATGGTGCCAATAAAATGGAAATCTAATTCACTGAGAATGAAAAAAACAGAATAGTTACAGAATTGCTATAATGGAAATAAAGAGAGATAGCCATGGACAAGAGACTCGTGCACTATGAGAGGCTCTCAAGAAAGGCTCCCTCAGAAGTTTCTATGGTGTCAAATGATAAGTTGTTAACAGCACACACAACAAAGTAATTAAATTGTTGAAAGCACCATTACAGACATGAACATATTAAAAGAATGGAAAGTCTGACATTGCTTGGGGGTCTTTAAATCTCTCGACTTTATAGAGAGGACCTATTCTAGAGTCAAGGCAGGACCATGTCTCCAACTGAAGAGCAAGTAACTCCACCCATTATGAAAGAAAAGCTCTGCTCTGTGCATTATGAAAACTATATTCATGGTGAATCCATTTGGGACAATTGCATAGTCCCAAAGGAAATTATTTGAATTATTGATTCCTATCACAGGTACGTGAGGATAAATTCTAGAAACAATGACTTGAAGTAGATTCTTCTCAAGGACATAACTTGTATATGTGTGTGTGTGTGTGTGTGTGTGTGTGTGTGTGTGTGTGTGTGCAGGTGCCCAAGGAGACCAGAAGAGGGCATCAGATTCCCTGGATCTGAAGTTACAGGTGTTAACTATATGAGCTGACTAGCGTGGGTACTAGCAATCAAACTGAGGTTGTCTGAAGGACCAGCAAGTGCTCTACACCACTGAGCCATATCTCTGACTCTAAGGAAAGAACTTTTAGTGACACATTTCAGTTAGGAAATCAAGAGCCATATGAGGCCCCTGCCTTATCAGGAACTAAGGGACTGAGGAACACCTAGGTCCAGTGCCTCTTGCCTACATCTGAATGGAGTTTATCTTCTCAAGGAGTGTCGTTTGCTCTTAAAAGTAAACATAAAGGGGAAAGGCATTTGTATTAGACCTTCCTTGCTTGCTTCAGTGGTCAAAGGCCTATGGCAAATACACAAAAATAAGGGAGAGATTGTGAAGTAAAAGTCAAGGAGGAAGACCCCATCTCAACAACAACAGCAGCCAAAGACCTTCCTTTATGCAATCCCAAACTACGGGACTACAAATGAAAAAGAGTGACCTGAATAATCCATTTAAAATAAAATGCGCTCAATTAATTGTTGAATTTGTTAAAATATAAATTTGAACATCTACTTATCTTATAACATTCATATGACAGGTATTGACAACATGCCCATGAAATAAGGCTCCATTTAGTCCTTGATGACATTGAAGTAAATAATCTCCATTAAACGGAAGTCTGTATTTAGAAACCTTGTATCTTGGAGACAACACAGGTAATAAGGAGCAACTGCACACACTTCCTAGACGTCGATGTGTATTAAGAAAGACAATTCACACAGTGGCATGTACACCAAGGAAAATGGGAGGTGAAATGCAACAACACAGGGTACCCATGGAATGGAAGCTCATTCTAGAACGTTCAATCAGAGAAAGCCTGGCTGGAGCAGTGACATTTGGATGACATTTCCCATGGAAGATGGCCAGGCAAAATCAGGAGGAAGTGCTTCAGGCAGAGAAAACATCAAGCAGAGCCAGTCAGGGATGGAAAAAAGCTGGGGATTTAGAAGCAAAGAAAGAGCAGAAACCCAGGCCAATTCACGCGATGCCCGTGGGCTACAGAGAAGAGGAGTGAAGATTCCATGCTAAGGGTGACCTGATAGGCCAGGTAAATGACAGTCCCTCTATGACCTCTTGAGTCTTGCAGTTTTAGACTGTTCTTCAGACCCTCAAACCATCATAAAATCAAAACAAAACTACAGACCAAGAGAAAAGTGCAGCTCACTCTGAGTCTTTGTAACCAGGGTACCTGATTCAATTTGAGGATAGTAGCCGCTTGGAGGAAGTCGACTTCATGGGGAAATTCAAAGGGAAGTTGTAACTAGCTATACGAAATCTATTATTTTTTTTAAAAATATATTCATATACTATTCATTCATTTAATTAAAAAATTTTCAATGGTGATCCTGATGAAGCTCTGACGAAAGAGAATGACAAATTTTCCCTCAAACCCACCACATCCCATCACACATGAAAATTTTATTATCTTTGCAGTGACAGATTGATTCACTATACAGGACTTCATAATATTTGAAATTAGAAACATGACATGAAAGTTCATGAACTGATTACCATAATTACAGTTCATTTGATCTTGATTGCTTTTGTAGGGACTCCTGATTAAATCTGTCTGCCCTTGTAATTCTTGAAGCTCATTTCTCACAAATTAAGAATTTTCTTGAGATAATAATTCGTGTTTTTTCTTCTGGCCCTTCCCCTATTCCCACAGCACTTTTATATACTTAAAACAACTGTCACAAATATATATATATATAATATATATATTATATATATATATATATATATATATATATATATATATACCTAGCGTTCTGCTAATCCTCATTGGCTTTCAAAGATTTTCTGAATCTCAGAACAACTTAGGGAAGACAAGTAGTACTCATTCTACTCTACTGGTGAGGACACCAAGAAGCGGTGAGGAGAAAAAGGCAAAGGGAACTTCTACCCAATGCCAAAGCCACAGACACAAAGAGACAAAGCTGTGCTGGCCATGGCTCTTAGATTCCAGCCCCCAGGAGCTGGAGGACAGACCTGTTCATTTCCTGTGGTGCTTTCTTACAGCTGTTCTAACAATGGACAGTTACATGCTGCATACGGATATGTCAATCAAGAACAGACTGCATAACAGAAAAGTGGTCTCCTTAGACTGTAGTGGGGCTGAAAAAAAAACAAACGTTTTGCTTAATAACCTGGTAGCTATCATAATGTTCGTTGTATGGTGTATCAGATGCTACACATATTTTATGTGTCTGTAGGAATGCTGCTATTAGCAAACAACTATACTATAGGTTGTATGGTAATACAGCAAACAATCCTTGATAATGAGTGACCATGTTAGTGGTTTATGTGGTTACTATATCTTAGCTACTTTTCTATTGATATAACAAAAGCAATTTATGCTGTGGGATATCTTTCTGAGAGGCCATGTGTGAAGATGTGAAAGTGAAGGATTGTGTTGGAACCCCCAGGATGTTGGAGGTGCCAGAGCTGCGGGATGTCTGTCAGAAAGAGCTGCACAAAGGGAACAGAACCAGGCCAAAAGAAAGATGTCTGTTAGAGTCAGCAAAAGTGAAAGGGTGGTGCCACGTAAGACTTTTGACATCAGACATAAAGTTAGAGAATTTGAAGTTTACCCTACTAGGTTTGGGTCTTGCTTTGGTCCAGTATTTCCTCACTATGTCCTCATTCCTCCCTTTGGAATGGTATTGTACATTCTGTGCATTGTATGTTGGAAGTATGTAATTTACTGAGTCTCAGAAGAGACTGGACTTTTAAATGGTGTTGGGACTGTGACAGACTATAGGGACTTTTGAAATTGGACTAAATCTATTTTGCATTCTGATACGACCACAGGCTTCTGGGAGCCAGGGAGTAGAATGTGGTGGTTTACATGAGAATGGCCCTCATAGGCTCATATATTTGAATGTTTGGTCCCCAGTTGATGGAACTCTTTGGGAGGGATTAGGTGTGGCCTTGTTGTCACTGGGGTGGGGCAGGCTTCTGGGTTTAAGAAAGCCCACATCATTCTCAGTTAGCTCTCTTTGCTCATGTTGGTATCTCAAGATGTAAGTTCTCAGATCCTGCTCCAGTGCCTTGCCTGCCTGCCTGCCTTCCTGCTCCCATGATCCCTGCCATGATGGTCATGAACTCATCCTCTGGAACTGTAAGCCCCCAATAAACTCTGTCTTTAAATTGCTGTGGTATTTTGAAAGAAAATGCCCCCCAAAAGGAGTGGCACTATTAAGAGGTATGGCCTTGTTGGAGGAAGTGTGTCACTGTGGGGGAGGCCTTTGAGGTCTCTTTTCTCAAGCTTTACTCAGTATGAGAATCAGTTGACTTCCTGTTGCCACTGAGTCACGATGTAGGACTCTCAGCTACAGCACCACATCTGCCTCCATGCTGCCATGCTCCTCATCCTGATGATAATGAACTGAAACTATAAGCAAGCCACCTCAGTTAAATGTTTTTATTTATAAGAGTTGCCACGGTCATGGTGTCGCTTCACAGCAATTAAAAAACCTTAACTAAGACAGTTGGCTTTGGTCATGGTATCTACACAGCAATAGAACAATAACCAAGATACCTACCCGTCATTTACTTGGGTTCTAGGGGTCTGAGCTCCTCTGGTCCTTTTATTTGTGCAGTGAGTCAACTTATTTGTCAACTGCTTTGCCATCTCCCCTGGTGCCAAATGATAAATGCCAGCTGGTCAAGGGCAAAGTAAGGTCTCCCAGCTCCTCAGAAGGGAAGCTCCTCTCTTCCTCTCCTGGCCATCTGTTCAGTGGATGGTGTCTTTAAGGAGACTTGGAGGGAATGCTGCATTTTAATGTGCACTTCTAGCTATGGAACAGAAAAAAACTACTTTTTCATCCACATTTGTTCTTCTTAAAGTAAACTTATCTTCAGCATCCTCCCATATCTAACTGACTACATTTCTTGGTCACATCATTTTCTGTTGTGCTGAATGATCTTACATTGTTATACTCATTATGGCCCTAGGAGCAATAGGCACAAACCATGTGCATACTGTACATATATACAATATGTATGTCATACACCCTGCTTGTATCACAAGGCTATATCATATGGCTTCCTGTGGGTACACTAAATGATTTTATAAAACAAATCACCTACTGATTTTTTTCTCTGTTTGCTTCATCAGTAAGAGACACGCAGCTGTATTCAGCTTTAAGTGTGTCCATTTCCTTCTAAGTCTCACAATTCTGTGGAAAAGAAGAGTGTTGTGTAATATACACCAAACCCTTAGTGTGTTAGAAAAGTGAGAGAGGTCAAGTCTACTACGAGACTTACGAGATCTTTCTATGGGGAGATCCGGTAAATATGAGATGTGCTTTCTTTCTTCTGTTCCTACACATTGCCTGAGGAGTGAGACTCACCTCTCAGTAAAGCATGTCTTTCCCTCCTCCTGTATAGTCTGCCCACAAAAGACCACGGCATTATTCAAGTGGACTGTCTCCTGTGGATTTATGGAATAATAGATAGCCAGGCTATTCATTTCTTTATGAAAGACCTTGGTACAGGTGAGGGGTAATCTCAGAGAAAATGAAGATTGAATGAATGCTTCTCTTGTGTTGATTTGACTATCCTGTACGGTTTTGCGTTTATTTTTGTATCCAGAATCAGAGCCACTGCAGCTATGCAGCTCTCAACGTGCAGAAGTTAGACTTCAGATTTCCAAAAGCACAGGAAGTCAGTCCGTCAAATGAGAGCTATTGAATGAGAAGTGAAAAAGAGAAAATGAAGCTTTGGAGAATGCTGAAGCCACCCACACTGTAAGGAGTCAAAAAAAAAAAAAAGCATCCCCAGCAGCTGGGCTCAGGGTTCCACTATTCCTTCCATGTCTCCTGAAGGACAGTCTCCAATGAACAGGTGAGCATGTGGGACCAAGTGGAGCCTCCCCTCTGGGGAGCTAGGAGCCCTTACTCTGCCCTTGACCAGCTGGTATTAATCATTCCCTACCACAGGATTCAGCAAGCCATCACTTGGAGATTTAATTATCATTTCTTTACTCAATTTTCATAATGAATGATTCCAAGAGGTTAATTTTTCATTCTTGATGGAGCATATGAAGGCTACCTAGTAAGAGGCTCGGCTGCCTTTAAAAATTCCATTCATGTCTGGGTTGTGTGCAGTGAATGAACTGTGCACTCTGAGATGAATGTGTTGAGAAGCACTGGGCCTGATAATCAAGGTCTCTTTTGCATGTGCCCACATATTTGGTAATATTAATGAATCATTCTGGCTTCCCAGAATACCAGAGTGTGGTGTTTTCCAGGGCCCAGATTCTTAAACTATGGATTGCAACTGTGCATGGATTCTTGTCACTGAATGGAGGGAGTCATAGGAAAACAAACAAAAACAAAACTGTTCAACAACCAAAAACTATGTGATGAACCTGAGTTATTTCCAGAATCACTCATCCAGGTTTCAGGCCTTGGTTCTGAACATACAACTTGCACAATTACAGTGTGCATGCCACCATGCCGTGCAACGCTACAAAACATTGCCTGGATATCTTGGCTCATATTTAAGACTATTGCATGTTATGAAGTGTAGGGTACAAAGTTTTCTGCTCTTAATAAAATGTAATAGAATGAAGAAAACAAAGAATGAATACCTTCCCATACTCCTTCCTCAGTTTGTAAGTATCAAATTTAGTATACCTTTGGATTGTGTTTGAAAATCTGATTTTAAGAATTGCCATTTGAATTGTAGACTTTGCTACATTAATTTTGGTTTGTGTTTGCCTAGTTTTTTGTCTAATTGACACAAGCTAGTGTCATCTTAGAAGGAAAAAATTGCAACTGAAAAAATACTTCCATCAGATTGGCTTGTAGGCACATCTGTGGGACATTTTCTTGATTAATGATGGACATAGGAGGGGCCAGCTCTTTGTCAATGGCACCAGCCCTGGGCTGATGGTGGTCCTGGGCTGAATAAAAAAAACAATGTAAGCTGAGCAAGCCAGCAAATGATTCCCCAGGGTCTCTGCTTCAGTTCCTGCCTCTAAGTCCCTGCAATGTTTTAGGACCTTCCTTGACTTACCTTAATAATGGATTGTGACTTCAGACATGGAAGCCAAAATGTCCTCCAGCTACTTTTGTTTGTGGTGTTTACCACAACAACAGAAAGCAAACCATGGGGACTTGGGGTTAGAACAGAATTTCCAGCAAGTTTCAAAATGGCCATAAACAATCTTCTGCTGTTTTATACTACGCGATTATGTGAAGCAGAGGTCTCAGCATTGATGATAATAAAATCAAGATGTCAATAAACTCACAAAAGGAAGAAGATGCTGTGTGCCCTGCAGTATCACATATTTGGTCAAGATTTAATTCTTCTTGTAGAAATAAATAAGTATATATATTTCTCATCTACAAACTTGTTTTATTCTTTAATGAATTGCAGAAGTTATATGAATTGTTTTAAAATAAATTTCCATGTGATTTATTATCATTACACATTTGATTTGTACACCTATTTTCATATCTCTGTACTTAGAGCCACATACACAAAACACTGGGTCCAAAAAGGGGTCCAAGTGGAAAAGTTACAATGCCCGTGCTAGGGACTTTTCTACACAGAACCCAGGAGCTTCTCTTTTTTTCTGTTTGCTGTGTGTGCATGTGTATGTCTGGATGAACACGTGTGTGTGAGTGTGTGTGTGTGTGTGTGTGTGTGTGTGTGTGTGTGTGTCAGAGGGCAATCTCAAGAGTTATTCACCTTCTGTTTAAGATAGACAGGAACTCTTGCTGGCCTGGGGCTTCGCCAGGTAATTATACTAGACACTCAGCAAGCTTTTAGGGAAAGCTCTTTGCCCACTTCCCATCTCACTGTCATGGGGTTACAAGCACCTGCTACCACGTTTGGCTTTTTATGTGGGCACTGGTTGTCCGAACTTAGGTCCTCATGCTTACAACGCAAGTGATTTTCAGACTGAGCCATCTCCCCAGCTCCTGGCTTTCTAGTCAATGTTCTCAGAGTGTGCCATGGCTTCTGACAGTTCAAGATTCATCATCTCACTCTTGCATGACACCCTTAGTCTTCCAGCCTTTCTTTCTGAACTCAACAAGACCAAAATACCAGCACTAGCTTGGCACATCATACCAGCATGCCCTTGTGCTTTCTATGTTCTTTTCTCTGGCTAAGGAGTGCTTTCCTAAATTTGTTCCATCTGGTTACAACCAGCTAACTACGAATCTTCACCATGAGAAATGTTAGAAGGCTCAGCCCTACTGAGGGAGCCCCATGCCTTCCTGTTTCATCTCACACTTCTTCCTTCGAACTAGACTATTTTTTATACAGGGCAGTTCAACAAGAAGATCTAGATGTGCAGTCCGAGTGAAAGCAGGCGTGAGTGGGACCAACAGAAGGAATCGTGGATGCTGAAGTGTCTAAGTCCATTGCCAAGATTGGTCTTGTCTTAGCAATTGGAGGAGGTCTGATAAACTCCCCACTTCATGGTGTGGATTCTGGTCACCGAACTAACTGCCAACTTTGACTGACTTCAGAGTATAGGACATCATGGTAGGGGAAGGGACTCACTGTCTCATTCCTTGCTTGGGTCTAGAAACAAAGTACCTTTGACTGCTGCTCTCCATTGTGGAAGACACTAGTCATCACTGGCAGCAAAGATTTGCAGGATGTCAGCATCACACTTCACATCCTCTTCCAGCCCCTTGCCAGCCAGCTTCTGTGAATCTACACCAGCATCTGAGAGGCTGTGATGAGTGGGCACTGCTGCCCATCATCACAGAGATCCTCCAGTCAGTGGTGGCTCACTTTGATGATGGAGGACTGATGACCCAGAGATGGCTGGTCTCTGGGCAAGTGAGTGATGACCTCACTGAGCAAGTAACAGCCTTGGGTTCATCCTGACACTTCTAACTTTTGGGCAGGAGTTCACAGAAGCAGTGGAAGTCACTTAAGTGGCTGAGCCAGAAGCAAAGAGGGCTGGATTTGTGGCAGAAAAAGGCTAAGCAGCAGCAGAAGGTGGCCATCATCTCTGCCGAGGTTGATTCCAAGGCAGCCAAATCACCCACTCGCCGGCCATCTCAGGTAACAGCCTGATTAGGCAGCCTGAGCTAGAAGCACTGAGGGCAGTGGTTGCTGCGTATGCCCCAGTAAGGACGGCCCTGCCTGCACCTCTCAGGCCAAGCTGGCCAGAACCCCAGTCATTGTGGATGTGCTTTTCTTCTGCCTCACCCCAGAAATCACCGTGAAATTTCCTGTTTAGCTTTAAATGAAAAAAAAAAAAAAAATAAGTCTCTCTCTCTCTCTCTCCCTCCCTCTGTGTGTGTGAGTGTGTGTGTGTGCCAGGTATCCTGATTCTTCTCAACTTTCTTAGTAACTATAGCACCAGGTTGCCTTGCCTCTCGCACAGTGCCCAATCAAGTAGCACCTCCTCAAAACACACAGTGTGCCTTGGCTCCATGGTCTGTTCTCTAGGAGGCTCCCTATTTACAAATATACTCCAAAACACATTTATTAACGAGTGTAGTGACCTTTCTACTCACATTGAATTAACAGTCAATATTTGCAGACAAAAATTTATAACCTTAAAAGACCTACTCAAACAGAATTAACACTATTTAAACCATACAAAAATGCCCTACCACATCTTCTGTTCAATGCCCTTGACAGAAAGGACAGCCTATGCTTGAAACCTGGGGCCTATGCAGGGTCCCTTGGCTCGGCCTGGGAGGAGGGGACTGGACCTACCTGGACTGAGTCCACCAGGTTGATCTCAGTCTGTGGGGAAGGCTTTGCCCTGGAGGAGATTGGAATGGGGGGCGGGCTGGGGGGAAGGTGAGGGGGGCGGGAGGGGGTAGAACAAGGGAATCTGTGCCTGTATTAAAACTTAATTGTATTGCAAAATAAAAATTTAAAAAAAAAAAGAAAGGACAGCCTATAAGGCCAGTGAAATGACTCAGTGAGTAAAGGTGCTTGCCCAGAGTGCTTGGTGGCCTGGGTTTGATCCCTGGAACTCATATAAAGAGGGAAGGAGAAAACCACTTCCACAAAGTTGTCCTTTGACCTCCCCAAGTGCTCCATGGCAAGCATGTCCATTTGCATCATGCACAAACAGCAATAATAATGGTAATTATTTAAAGAGAAAGGACTGCCTATGAGTTGTCAGTGCCCTTGGGTTACTTACATCACTTAGGGACTGCTTTACAGTATGAAAAGATATGACAAGCAGGAGTGCTTAGGAAAGAGGAAAGATAAAATAATTAACTTGTCTCATCTGTCTTAGAACTCATAATGAGTTATCATCTCCCAGTGATGCTGGGAGTCCAACTTCTTACCCCTCTTTGATTTCAAACATTTATCCCAGCAGGATACTATTTTTGTTTTTACAAATTAATTCAGTAGTTACATCAGCTACATATGTTGACTAAGAAATAATTTGCAAAATAAATCAATTGCTTATGAAACATTACCAGCCTTGAAAATAAAGCATATATATGCAAAACTGAAATTTCATTGTGCTTAAAGCATGTCAATTAACAACAGAGTTGTGCACATGTTGCTTAATAATTAAGACTTATTTGTCCAATTTGTGAACATACTATAATACATTTTTGATAATTAGACATAAGTGGTGTTATTTGGGTTTTTTTTTTTTTTGGCTCTTTGGGTCTTTGGGGGACCTGCCACCAAGCTCCCCAATAAATCACACACAGAAGCTTATTCTTAATTATGAATGCCTGGCCTTAGCTTGGCTTAGTTTCTAGCCAGTTTTTCTTAACTTAAATTATCCTATCCACTAAATAAAATGTGGTACATATACACAATGGAATACTACTCAGCAGAGAAAAACAATGACATCAGGCAAATGGATGGATCTAGAAAAAAATCATTTTGAGTGAGGTAACCCAGACTCAGAAAGACAAACATGGTATGTACTCACTCATAGGAGGATACTAGATGTGGAACAAGGATGACTGGACTGCTACTCACAACACCAAGGAGGCTACCTGGAAAACAGGACCCCAAAAAAAGACACGGGGATAGCCCAATGACGGAGAAATGAATGAGATCTACATGAACAACCTGGACGTGAGTGGGGGTAATGAAAGGCAAGGGTCGAGGGAAAGAGAACTTGGGGGAGCGGGAGAGCCCAGCTGGATCAAGAACAGAGAGGGAGAACAAGAAATAGGAGACCATGGTAAATGAAGACCACATGAGAATAGGAAGAAGCAAAGTGCTAGAGAGGCCCACAGAAATCCACAAAGATGCCCCCACAATAGACTGCTGGCAATGGTCAAGAGACAGCCCGAACTGACCTACTCTGGTGATAGGATGGCCAAACACCCTAATTGTCATGCTAGAAACCCCATCCAATGACTGAGGGAACTAGATGCAGCGATCCACGGCTAGGCCCCAGGTGGAGCCCCGGGAGTCCAATTAGCGAGAAAGAGGAAGGTTTATATGAGCGAGAATTGTTGGGACCAAGGTTGGACAAAGCACAGGGACAAATAGCCAAACAAATGGAAACACATGAACTATGAACCAATGGCTGAGGGGTCACCAGCTGGATCAGGCCCTCTGAATGGGTGAGACAGTTGATTGGCTTGATCTGTTTGGGAGGCATCCAGGCAGTGGGCCCGGGTCCTATGCTCATTGCATGAGTTGGCTGTTTGAAAACCTGGGGCTTATGCAAGGACCCTTGGCTCAGCCTGGGAGGAGGGGACTGGACCTGCCTGGACTGAGTCTACTAGGTTGATCTCAATCCTCGGGGGAGTCTGTCCTGGAGGAGATGGGGATGGGGGGGTGGGCTGGGGGCAAGGGGAGAAGGCGGGAGGGGGGAGAACAAGGGAATCCATGGCTGATATGTAGAATTAAATTATATTGTAAAATAAATTAAATTAAATTTAAAAAAATTATCCCATCCACCTTTCTTGTTCTCTTACTTCTGTAAATCTTATTCTTGCTCTGTGACTTGCTGTGGGTGGCTGGCCCCCTGGAGTCCTCCTCCTTCTCTGGCTACTTCTTCCTTTTTCACTTCTCCATCTCTTTTCTTCCCTTCACGGATTTCTCCTTCTATATATTCTCTCTGCCTGCCAGCCCCACCTATCCTTTCTCCTGCCTTGTCATTAGCCATTCAGCTCTTCATTAGACCAATCAGGTATTTTAGACAGGCAAAGTAACAACTTCACAGAGTTAAACAAATGCAACATAAACAAAAGTAACACACCTTAAAATAATAGTCTACAACACATAGGTATTATGGGACTCCCCAGATGGTCGGAACAAGCCTGTATCTTGAAACCCAGCACCATATCACCCCTTGAGAATGATCAAGGTTTTCAAGTGTGAGCCATTTCTTCACTGGCCTGAGAAAATCACTGACCACATTATGTCAACTGTGGGAAGTTGGAGATTGCTTTGCTGTTCTGTGAAAGGCTTTCATATTAATGTTAACACATTTGCATGTGAGCAGGCTGCACTGAGAACTGATAATATTTCAATAGCTGTGATTTCTTCCTTACAAGTTGACCATGGCAACACATTCACACCTCATCTAGTTCCACAGCTGGAGTGTGGGAGTTCAATTCATTTCAAGTCTCCTGGGTTCAGCTCTTGCTCTATTTTTGCAGTTATAAACGTATGTTTCTAAAGGTACCTTCACCAGCTACACAAATGATCACATTCCCCTGGGAATACCCCAACCCATATCTGTGCATTTATTGCATTCTCTTGTGACTTTAAGTCTTGGAAGGTAAAAGAATAAAGGCACTTGTTAGAAGAGTTTTTCATCTTTTAAAAGACATACCAGTTAATCAAAGGCTCTTCAGCAATATAAACCTTTGCCCCGCTTATTTCATTTAATGGATTATGCTCCATAAATGTGCAGGATATGGACAAAAGAAATCTTAGAGCAGTTTCCTGCTTTTCAGGAATAACCTTACTGACAATGACATCCATTCCCCCACTTTCCTATGTTTTTCTCGTTATCATAATGTCTAATTTTATAACATTTTATCATCATATTCTTTGGGTTGATATTGATTTGGCCTTTACCAGATACTCTAAATCATCTTGGATGCTTGTCTGTGTGATTAGCTTTGTGTTGTTCTTCTTCAGTGGGCTCTAAATTCCAGGCAAGCAGGGGAAAGTAGAAAAAGCCTTCTTTCTCTCCATGGACTCTGGACTGCAGGGAAAGGTGTAACTGCTGTCTTCCTGTGAGATACCCAGCACCTGGAGGACAGCAGGGGTTAGACACAAGCAGCCTAAATGGATGAACTTGTGAACACTAATCTACAATCTCACATAGTCTTCTTTCTCCCTGTATACTTTCTCCTTTGCAAACCCCACGAAGACAGAACTTGCTTGACTTTAAACAATTATAGTTCTGTGATAGCCTTCAAATTAACACCCGCCCTTTTTTGGTGGTAATGGATAGATACGCACTTTTATTTAATTTTTAAAACCTAATGTGTGTGTATGTGAGTGTGTGTGTGTATGTGTGTGTGTGTGTGTGTGTGTGTGTGTGTGTGTGTGTAGTATGAATGCATGAATGTGGAGGTCAGAAGGCAGCCTCATGTGTCAGTCTTCATCTTCCACCTTGTTTGAGACCAGGCCCTTGTTCATCACTATATACTACCAGGTAGCTTGAGATCCTCCAGTATCCACTTTCTATCTCACCATAGGAGTGCTCAGACTACACTCCTGGTTTTATCTCAGTTCTGAGTATCCACACTCAGATCTTCTGAGTATTCACACTGTAGGGCAGCATTTGGCCCACTGAGCCATCTCCTCAGACCTCACTTGACCTTTCATCTCTGTCCTAAGCCACTCTTTCTGATCTAGGCCACATATGGCTGATGTAGTGTTGCAGTGGATGATGCTGTAACAGCAGCTCCCTGCATGATTCACAACCCTTCTCTCCCCCAGGAAAATCTGCATCCAGCCTCAATACAACCATCCTTCACAGCTAAGATTAGAATTATTTTCAACCCAATTTCACTTGCTTGGGATCAATCTTGCAGGCTATTACATCTGACTCTGATCCCAGCTAACAGTGCATTCAAAGGGCCATCAGAGATGCTGACAGTGTCATATACATTACAGTAAGCCCTTGATAGCAGGCATTAATGCTTCCTATGATGAGGAATGTGTTCCAAAGATAAAAACAGGCAGGCGAGCAGGCCTCGGCCCAATCAACTTCGTTTCACACGTGTACGGCAGCTGATGTGTCCGCAATGAGATGAGACAATGATCTTGTTGGCAAACTCCTTATAACTTTTTCAAATAACAAATACCTAATTAGTTGATAATGTGGCTTTAGTGCGCGCAACTAAGTAGAAGAAAGGAAGTACAAATATTATCTGATTCCCAACAAGCTCCCTTGGAAAGCTCGCCCTTTAAGAAGGCAAATAGGAGAAGTGTGCACACAACAGAAACCAGCAGATCTTTTGTTCTAAAAGAGTTGGGAAAGAGTTAAGCAGGACGGTCTGGCCCTTACTATTTTTTCCCCTTCACAGCTAAGAAGAAATCGTAGGTTGTTACAGACTGTGGAACCACAGCAGCTGCTTGCTGCTCCACCATGGTAAGCCTCCTGCTCATTAGCTGCTGCATTTCACACAAAGGCAAGCCCTACTTAGGACAGCAAGCCTGGAATAGCTCTGATAGTCACCTGTGACTCTAAGGTAGAGCGGAGCAGAGATGCAGTCAGGGCCAAGGTCAGAAACACCTTGGCGTGCGGCGGCGGCGGAATCGACTCCTGCTTTGGGCAAACAAAAGGAAGAGAGCACTATCTGTGATGCCATCAGATTTCTAGAAATTGGCCCCTATCACAAACCGGGATATAGAGGAAGCGTGCTGGGAAGACAAGAGCAGTCACGCATACGTAGAATGTGTCTTGAATGCTGATCTTTATGAGAATTCAGAGAAAGAATAATTGGATAGGAAGGGATGGGAAAGACCCGGGGAGAGGAAAGAATTGCTTCTGAGGGGACTTCAGTCCTGACAC
Organism: Peromyscus eremicus; assembly: GCF_949786415.1. Classification (NCBI taxonomy): domain Eukaryota; kingdom Metazoa; phylum Chordata; class Mammalia; order Rodentia; family Cricetidae; genus Peromyscus; species Peromyscus eremicus. The sequence continues at coordinate 125,335,650 of NC_081416.1, read as the reverse complement.
AAGGAAGCAGGTGCACACTGAGGTAGTACTGGGATCCCAGACAACGATTCCTATACCAATGCTGTAGAAACTTTTCCTACGATAAGCCAGCAGAGGAGAAGACAGACTTGCAGGGGAGCATGCTTTTAGTCGATTTTACTCTAGAATGTGTATGCCTGTGGTGTGTTTATCTGATTCTAAGTATCTGTTGCACACCCCCTTGTTAAGTCAAAGCAACTATATGCAGAAGCCACCGGGTACAGGCAGCCCCCTTCCATGTGTGAGATGCCTGTTTTTATCGGCAAATGAGTCCTATGCTAGCTGTATGTGTCCAACAGGAGAGGCGCTGTGGCATCTGAATGGGGCATTATCTTGCTTTATGGCTGTGCTCCCTAATAACAGAAAGAAGTCTCTGGGCCGTAATTAATAGCCGTCCTTAAAGGTCTCTTAACTCCCCACCATCTCCAAGGAGTTTGCTTTCCATTAAATAGTCGAGAACTAGCTTACTTTACATTATTAAAGTGCTGCAAGGGAGAGTTTCCAAATTATTCCTAAGCTAATTATTAAAAAATGATTACTCAAAAAGCTTTCCCCGCTTTAAATTGTACCTTTAAATGCCTTGCAGCAACTATGAAGATAAGACCATAGCCCATAGGAAAAAAAAAATCTCTGCTTGTGATGTAGCCAGTTCCATTAAGTCAATCTCCAGTGTATTCTAAAATGTGCTTTCATTACGAGTTATGGGACTAGATACCATGGGGAATGATATGCAAATCAGCAATATCAAACACGCCAGTTAAGATGAGCCAAGCTCACCTAATGAAGGGGATATAGCCACTATAAAGCTATGTTTTGCTTTTCTTAAAAGGTTAATTAGACTGCCTAATTATCCCAGGCTGGGAGCATGTTATTCTCTTAAGTATAATTAACTTAGAGAGGCTTCCCCGACAAGCAAAAACAAGTAAATAGAAAAACTCAAATTCAAAGCGGTTAACTTCCACTGAAATCCAAAGGATGGGTTGCCATTCCTGTAAATGAAAACAATAATAAACCTGAATCACACGCAAGTGCACACACAATGATGCAGTAAACCTCACCTTGTGCTTGTCCGTTTGTGATTTCAGCTACTGAGATTCAACCCTGGTCTAACTAGAGAACTCCAAAGGTGGGTTAGGGAAATGGCTCAGTGGTTCAAGTGTTTGTTGTGCAAGAATAAGGACCTGAGGTCGTATTCTCAGAGCCCAGTCCAAGTGAGATGCAGTAGCTCACATCCGTCAGTCCAGCACTCCACACAACAAAAGCAGGGAATTCTTCAGAAGTTGTAGGCAAAGCCAGCCAGGCATGCACAGGAGGAAAGCAAGAGCCTGTCTCGGACAGAGTGGGTGGGGAGGACTGACTCCTGATCTAACCTCCGTGTGCATCACATGGCATCCGCACACCCACACTCATACACATGAACGCACACGCTCGCATGTACCTGTGCACACACATACACACACAGGTGCATTTTAAAACAAAAGAAAATTCCAGGAATATGTGTTTCAAAATCATGTGCTACATTCTTATAATGATCTCATTTAATTATTTTGATAAGGTTGTTGTTGTTAATCTCCTGTCATAATTAATTTATAAATTAAACTAAGTGTGTACATTTGGAAGAAAACTTTATGTAGATAGGGAGCTATATTACATGAGATTTCAGATTTCAGCGGTCCACAAGGCAGCTTGGAACCTGCCTCCACTAAGGAAACAGGGCTATTTCAGTTGTTAAATGGTAGCCATCCTATAATTTCAAATCTATGTAAATATTCTCTTCAAGAAGTGAAACTATTTGTAGAGAAGATATAATTATTGTACAGTCATTGCCTTTGTAAGTAATCTGTCCCCTTTTCTGTGGGATAGTTCTCCCTCTAGGGAGTTACAGCTCTGCCACCTTCTCACTCAATCTCACCTCCCTTACTTCCTTACAGACAGTGTTACTGAGACAAGACCCCAGTAAACATTTTCAGACTACCAGGAGAAAGTCTCTTTCCTAGGGAGGCCATCATATGGATTGCTACCAGGATCAGCCCTAGGGGAAAAAAATTTAATGGGATTTTGGAGTTCTACCTCTCGATGGCTGGCAGACAGTGAGGATCACATTGGTGATAGCATGAAAGAAGTGTGTTCTATATACTCCCTGTATACTATAGTGAGTGATGCAAAAACTTTCCCTGGTGTGAACTGCCCTAGGCGAGGGTAGAAGGAAGTGGGTTGGTGAGTATATTGCCACAGTTCCTTGAAGGCTGCTAAAGAAACAGCGATCAGAAGAAGAACAATGAAATGTATGACTTTTCTATTTCTGAATCTGAGAAAAACAAGGCAAAGCTGATGATGATTAGTTACTAATTTATAGCCAAGCATGGGAGCCAAAGAGCCTCTTGGCAGCATACAAAGAAATTCTCATCTGCTGTAGCCAGAGGCCAGGAAAACCTGAGGATCTGCCCTAGAATTAATTATGATTATAGTGGAGCTCCAGAAGTTGCAAATGAACTCTGGAAAATTTATTAAAACTAAATTCTGGATGCCTACTGGGAAAGAGTAAGACCCTGAGATTTAGACTGTGGGTACCTCAGAGGAAGACGACGGCAGTGGCCAGTGGCTTGTCTATTTGGTTAGTAGTTTCCAGGGACAAGGAAATCTATGGAAGAGCCATACAAATAAATCTGCTGGTTAGACACAAACTGTGGGGATCTCTGTATTGCATGCTGACGCTCAACAGAGGCACATACCATGGAAGACATAAAATGATCGAGCAGACAGAATGACAGCTACCTAAAGACAGCTAGTTGGTCATTGTTGAGTTTTCTCATTGTTGTGATCCAAAACCTGACGAGAAACAACTGAATTGTGAACCTTTTGGCTCATAATTCAAAATGATACAGCCTGTCATGAAGGAACCACATAGCTGCTATGAGCTTGAGGCAGCTGGTCGTGTTGCCTGTGCAGTTAAGAAGTGGAGTGCACACAGGAACCAAGACCCAGCTATCAAACCTCAAGGCCCATTTCCAGTGGTTCACGTCCTCTAGCAGTGTTCCACCTCCTAAAGCCTGTATAACCTTCCACAACAACACCATAAGTTAGGGACCAAATATTCAAAGACATGAACCTCTGGAGAACACACAGTAAGTCATTAACCACCCAAGAACAGGCATAACAGCTGCAAGATAGAAACTGATGAAGCAGGAACAGAGGCTACACACAAGCCCAAATCATGGTCTCCAACTCAATGATGCTCTTCTAACTACTGTTGCTGATGAATCTGTGGTTACAGAAACTACAGCTGAACTCCCCAAACAGCACCATCATCCAGGGCCTCCAATCAGTTTTCAGTAGTAAGGTACTGACACTGCATCTCATTTATCCTAGAAGATGCAGCAATCCACATTAACTGGGATTGACTTGAATTCTGTGTATTGGAAGACATCCAGTATCAACATCTGGCCTCTACATGCAGGCACACACACACATGTGGATACACATCCATACACACATATGTGTGAACATGCACATACACATGGTAGGGGAGGGAGAGAGCTCTTACTGCTAGCCTGTCACTTCGAGTTCATTGGGCCAAGAGAACAGAAAGGCAAAAGAAGTTCCTGTGTTGGCTTGGATTCTTGGTTCTGATCTTTTTCTCATTTGGGATGGGAGTTTAGGAGACCATAACTGAATCATAATCAGGAGTGGATGCTATGTCCTTTATATTTTTTATCCTAATAGAACCTGGATGCAAAATATGATAAGATGAAATAAATGAATGAGAGGGGCGAGAATCTATTGTCTTCCTGATATCAGTTTCGATCCATAGAAAACCTGAGTGCTATTGTTACTGTGTGCAAGTAAGAGAAAATTTTGTGGATACCTGGGTGGCACTAAGGAGCATTAGAAGGCCTTCCTTCCCAATTTTGACAGTAAGTGGGCAAGAAAAACATCCATGGCCTGGGAAGGCCATAGTGACGATGGTTTTGATCACTCAGAGATTAGTCTGAGTCACTCATAGGGTAAACTATGCCAGAGAGGTGCTGTCAGAGGTGAAGGGTGTCACAGTGGGTAGTACAGAAGGGAGGTGAGAAGCACTCCTTGTAGCCCAATAACAAACACAGGGTGAGACAGTTGTAATTTGTCCCTCTAACCTTCTCCTTGGAAACTTTCCCACAAAGAGACCACCAGAGTTGTACATGGGCTGCTGCTTCAGATGGACTGAACTGATTGCAGCGAATGGTCCAAGCAGCAACCCAAATACTCCAGTTCAAACTGAATCCCGTAGTCCCCTGGCTACTGAGATGGGTGTTCTATTGACAGCTTAGGTATAAATTCTCCCAGAATTGCTTCCGGTTAACCAGAGCTTGATCAAGCGTGAGTCTTCTCCATCTCAAGGGCAGCCTTGACCCAACCACTGATGGCAATGGGATTACAAACACTTACCACTGAAGGATCACCCCAACTTCACAGCCACCACCCACTACCGTAGGGCAATACACATAGAGAACACAGTTCTCATATTTATACCAGTTAATTTATACTAGTTAATGTGGTAGAGCTTTGCAAAGTAATGGCTGCCCGTAGTATGGATGGTTTATCATAAAATACATTTTCTTTTCCTTTTTCATTAATGAAAGCATCTATCACTTGATTCATGCCTTTAAGTGGGTGTTCATGTCCTGTGAAGAAATGTTTATAAGATATGCAAATACAAAGCAGGAACAGTGTATGTTCCTGGAAGGAGTTCATGTAGAGACCTCATCAATATCAATTTGTATCTATGCAAGACATTTGCAGTTATAGAAAGAAGAAAGAAGAGGGAGAGGGCTAAGGAGGAGGATGGAGCATGGCTATAGAGCAGTTGTGTAATACCTTAGGTGAGAGAGAGAGAGAGAGAGAGAGAGAGAGAGAGAGAGAGAGAGAGAGAGAGAGAGAGAGAGAAAGGGAAGGAGAAAGGAAGGAGGGAAAATAGGGGAGGAAAGAAAGAAGGAGGGAAGGGGGTACAAGGAAGAAAACAAGAAGGTATTTGAGAAAAAATGGGAATTGAGGAGAGGATACATCAAGAGTCGAAATTTACAGATGCTACTTGTTTTGTCCACCTGCCCCAAGCCAGGATCATCTGGGAAGAGGAACTCTCAACTAAGAAAATGCCTCCATCAGATTGGCCTGTGGGCAGGTCTGTGGGGCGTTTTTGATTAATGTTTGATGTGGGAGGACCCAGCACACTGTGGGCCATGCAACACCTGGGCAAGTGGTCCAGGGTGGTATACAAAAGCAGGCGGAGCAAGCCCTGGAGAGTGAGCTAGTAAGCAGAGTTCCTGCATGGCCTCTGCTTCAGTTCCTGCCTCTAGAGGCTTTGCATTCCTGTCCTGACTTCCCTGCATGATGGACTGCAAACCATAAGGTTAAACAAACCCTTGCCTCCCCAAGTTACTTTTGGTCATGGGGTTTATCGCAGCAATAGAAAGCAAAATAGGCGTAAAAGGAATGTCTTCAAAGATCTAATCTAATTCTCTACCAATTTATCCTATTGAGTATCCTGTCACAGGGCACCCTGTGCTCGACCCTCACCAGTCCTTGGATCCCTGGAAAGTTACATGAATAAATATTGAAGTTAATTCTTATACCCACGCTTCTCTATCATCAACCTGTAATAACAAGTGTGTGGCTCCTGCCTTGGACTGTTGAGAGCTACACTCTAAATATAAATCCTCACTGGTTAAGCATGGCTGCTCAATGATTACCAATGGGACGCTGGCTGTGGATCTTGACATGCCTGCAAAGATTTGAGTGTTAAGATGCTCAACAAGCCTAAGGAAAGGCTTAGAGATGGCTTTCCAAATTTGAAGGAAAAGTCTTATTAGACTTTGTGTCCCCTCTCCTGCAGAAGGACCTACAAGATTCCATGGCAGAAGGTATGGGTGTTGATGTTCCCAGGCCAGGAAACACTGGCTCTGTTCCTTTCCATCTTCTAATGAGTCAGGACAGTGCCATTCAGAGCATCCCTATGGCCTCTCATGTGGCCTTGGAAACATCCCAGTTTTCTAGGATTGATGTTACCACCCTCCCTGCCTCCATCCCTCAGCAAAGTACCACTTTTCAATACTGAGAAACTGTCTCTATGTGGAGTAGCTTACCCTCTGCTCCTCCTCCTTTAGAGACTAGTCCTCCAGCACTAATTACTTATCTCAGTAAACTAGGCACATGAATCGGAGAAGCTGAAGTGATCATTTCTGCAGCCAGAGGTCAGGCGCTGCTCAACACCAACATGACACAGGCATTCTCGGACAAGAGCAATTTGCTTCCCACACTTATCAGGGACACAAACAGAGTCGTCACACTGCAGCAAGTCACCTCTTATATCTTTCTTTAAGAATCTACCCCCAAGTGAGGAAAAGCCCTCACACAAACTAGACCCAGCCTTGCAGTCCACCAGTGGCTTTGAAACATGGGCATGCATCAGAATGCACTAGCAAGTCCCTTATACCCAAACCATGGACTCCTCCTGAGTTCTTGATTCAGAAACTTGGGGCAAGTCCTAAGGATTTGCTTTTCTACTGAGCTTCACAGCATATAACCCAACCAAAGGGCTCACCACTGACTCTGTTTAGATGAGGATTTACAAGTCCCTATCTGGATTATATTTAGGATCCAAAGTTATCTCTTAGGGATTTTGGTTTAAATATACCATAACAACAAAATCAACATGAACAAAGGTACAGGAGAGAAAGTGGGGGAGGGAGCAGAGTGTGATGCTGGCTTTCTGGTCACATCCCTGATCTACAACAAGCCAGTGGGCCAGATTCAAAAAGATCACTATGGCAAGGGCACTTCAATTAACATGTGTACCAGTTGACGTGGTTGCCAGAATATTTTGGGGTTCTGTAATCTTATCACCCAGGCATTGACATTCCGGCCAGCAAAAGGCTTTTGATTGTTTTCATCTACTCTGAAAACAAAATGCTGGGTCAGATGAGAATTCAATCGATTTGTGAACAGTGTTTACCTCCTTCCCTTGTCATCTCACAGTCAGCCAATTGATTGCATTAAAGATTAATTAATGGGGAAGCTTGGGCACTAACTGCCAAGGAGAAGGATCTTCCATAATTAAAAGTGCAGCAGCAGCTGGGCGGTGGTGGCGCACGCCTTTAATCCCAGCACTCGGGAGGCAGAGCCAGGTGGATCTCTGTGAGTTCGAGGCCAGCCTGGACTACCAAGTGAGTCCCAGGAAAGGCGCAAAGCTACACAGGGAAACCCTGTCTCAAAAAACCGAAAAAAAAAATATATTAAAAAGTGCAGCAGCAACTTTGGTCCTGGGTACCCGGTCCTTTGGAAAGAAGATGGAAACGCTTTTTAAAAAGCATCCAGGGAGGCTGAAGCTGCAGCCACTGGGCAGCATCTATCAGAGTGGACTTGGGTGACAAGAGGGTAGCTCTCCTTGTCAGGGAAGTCACAGGAGTTCTGGGAGTGCCTTTGATTCAGGTAGAGCAGCAGCAGCAGATATAAATCAGCTCCATTCCGGAACCTTTCCTGCACTGTCCATCACATCTCACTCCCTTCAATAGCTTCTCAGGCTAAAGCCATCCTTTGGGAGCTGAAGTTGCTCATTTTCCTTTCAAAAAAAAGCAAAGATGAGCCAAATTTATAAAGATAATGCATTATAAAGATAAAAAAACAAAAATCATTCCTGAGATGAGGAGAAGGGCCTAGGAAGAGCAGAATGCTCCCCCACCGCTGCAAATAGCCCACCCTGGACTTCAGTCCACAGCCCACTATCCTCTGTCTGCATTCTACCCCTGAAATACTTCCAATGGCCTTGAGAAGTGACTTGCCTTTTTCCAACAGATGAGAAAACTGAGCCTAAGCAAAATGACTTACCTGAAGTTCTCTTGTGAGCAAATAAAGGACTAGTATTCTGCATCTAAGATGTTTACTTTTTTGAACATATTTCCTAAGTCCCACCCATGCAAGGCCATTTAAGCTACAATATATTTACAGGGCTTGGCAATTATTTGATGTGTGTAGGTAAATGAGGCATTTGGAACCAGCCTATCAGCTGAAGAACTGTTCAAAACCATCGATGGGAAATCCATTATTGATCTTTTCACTAAACAATAAGGCTGAATGCAGATAGGAATGAGACAGGATGCCTGCCAGGAAACATAACTCATCTATAGGATCCACAGGGCAACTGATTGATCTATTGGCCTCTGCCTGCATGAGGCTCCATACTAGAGATAAAGAATGAGCAAAAGGGTGATACAGATCAGTGGTACAGGATTTGTTAAGCATGTACAAGGATCGAGATTGAATACTCACTGCCAAAAAGAAATAAAACAGCAAGAGTAAGCAAAAATAGCCCGACCTTTGCCTCTGGTAAGCTAGACTATGGAGAAAGACATGCTCTAATCAAATAGCTGCACAGCTTGTGGTGATCACAACAGGCCTACAAAAGAGGGGCACTTGGAACTGTCACATCCGCCTCAACCAGCAAGGAAGACGCAACACCAGGCTCTTCTCCAAGCAGTTTATTCAGGAACCTTGAACAATCTTCTGACCCTGGGGAAAGCCATCTTCTTCTTCTCTCTCACTCTCACACTCGCACTCACACTCACTCTCACTCTCACTCTCACTCTCACTCTCACTCTCACTCACTCTCTCTCTCTCCTCTCTCAGGAAAGCCAGCCCATGCCCTTTATAGCCACTGGGCAATCAACCCCGTAGTGCCACGTGGACAATGCCGATAGGGTCAGACATACGCAAGCAAGCCAGATTAGGTCCAGGTGCGCAGAAGCAAGCCAGATCCTAGCCTTAGCCAAATAAGGAGCACCTGCCATTGGGAAGGCAGAAGCCGGATGTCGGTGCCATCCTTGCGGCGCGGCCGTGCACGGCTCTCTACAGTTCCCCCTTTATTGTTTTAAGCAGCAGGTAAGAGCAGAGGTCTAATCTCTGCCAAAATACAAGTTGGACATTGTACTGGTGTTAGTCCAGGTGTCATCCACCCAGAGAACACTTGACCTGTCCGATACCCTTTTTTGCAGAGGTGGGAATTAGGGCATCAACCCACATGCAATTAGACTTGCTCTTCTTGGGTTTTGCAATACAGCTAGACCCAAGTGCAATGCACTAGCCTCGCATCCTGCGCGATTAAGCTTTTAATGTGGCCAGCCAGGCCTGGGGAGACTGTCCAGCCTCTATGGCTGTAAAGGCTTGGATAATCGTGGCTGCATTGCGCTGCTGAGAAACCCTTAAACGAACAATGCACCACAGGCACATCAGGGAGACAAGTACCAGTAGGCCTGCCAGGGCACCTAATCGCGCCCACTCCTTTAAAAAGGTGATAGAATTTCACAGCCAAGACATCATTTCTGCAGCGGAGGCCAGGAGCACATGGGTGGAGTTGACCACAATGATCTCATTGCGCAAGATCTGAGTCAGGTTATCAAACTCCACCGACCGGGTTCCACTCATGAGTCGATCTTTAGCTGCACCCGCTGGCACGCTTGTCATAATCAGGGCTATCAGGATCAGGCACATCAGCTTCCGGGGTGTCATCACGTCTCTCCATCTGAGGGGCCCGTCGTACCAATCGTTCAGGTACCTAGATAGGGTCTAGCCGGTCCTGTGGGAAAACACAAACAAAACCTCCCGCCTTGCTCCTGATTCTCCACTGCCCCATATATTTGCAGGCCCTGAGGCCGAGGGCCCCAGTTAATAAAGCATATAGTTTTATCTCATTTTAAGTTTAAAAAGTTCAAACAAGAAATAAATTCTGGTATCAGGCTTTCACTTCCAAATATGAAGAGATGTTTTACAACCAAAACTTTCTGCAGTTAATTTTTGTTCAAACAAGCGTCTCTGAATTTTTATTCTCAAGCCAGAGACCTTTTTAGGTACAGTAGTATTCTAAACCGCACCGTTTTTGATGTTAGCTCAGGTTTTTCTGTGTTGTGTTGATTTTCCACAGATCTCAGCTGCGGATGCCTTGTTGTGCTGGTTCTGGTGTCCGCCATTCTTAGTGGCTTTTGGAGCTTTTGAAAACCGCTCAGACTGCCTGCTTTGCAGTCTTCTAGGACACTAACTTCTGTGTGTCTCAGGTTCTTTCACTACATACATTAAGCTTAGATTCACAATCAACATTTACGTCTTTTCACAAACTCACATATAACATGTGCTTAAGCCTAAACTCACACTCAACATTTACACATTTTTACAAACTCACATATAACATATTAACATCTACTTATTTATACTCTTTAATGAAACTATAGAACTAATTTAGCAAATATATTTCTTATTACTCCTTATATACTTCTTATATTTCTTATTTAAACTTACATTTACAACTAACATCTTTACTTCTTACAAGCTTATTACTACATGTCTTCAGACTACCTTAGATACTTCTTGCAAGCTTATATTCTTAAAGGAACTCTATGGATCTATCTTACAAACTTATATAGGGCTACCATTAGCATATATTTAACTCAGCAAACACCTAAAGATTTCTTAACACAGATTTAACAAGACAGAATTTCTACAAGTTCACATATCTTATTTTCATCCCGGACAGATTCCTCTAGAGACTTGATGACCTTAAAATCCAAAGGTTCATGGTATCTCTGTTGAGTCTGGGCATTGAGAAACACTGAGCGAGCTAGCTGCATTTCAGTTCTAACCTGTCTCCAAACCTCCGGGTTACTCTTCTTAATCTTTAATTTCTTTGAAAGGAGCAGCTCGTTAAGAGCCAGGAAAATTGGGTGCGAAGAAGTTGTGCCCATGATACTAGCAGCACTTTTGCCTTCACCTGCTTTCACTTTCTTTAATTTTCCCATGCGCTTTTATTGCGGCTCTACATTTCCTTTTAATTTTCCTGTCTGCTTTTGTCACGGCTCTACATTTCCTTTTAATTTTCCTGTCTGCTTTTGTCGTGGCTCTACGTTTCCTTTTAATTTTCTTGTCCGCTTTTGTCACGGCTCTACGTTTTCCCACTTTTGTCACGGATCCCCACCTTACCTGGGGACTTACCAGTGCACTGCCCTGACTGCGAAGAGTTTTGAGCCTTAAAGGTTCCCATATGGGCCACCACCTGTTGCGTCCGCCTCGACCAGCAAGGAAGACGCAACTCCAGGCTCTTCTCCAAGCAGTTTATTCAGGAACCTTGAACAATCTTCTGACCCCGGGGAAAGCCAGCCCATGCCCTTTATAGCCACTGGGCAATCAACCCCGTAGTGCCACATGGACAATGCCGATAGGGTCAGACATACGCAAGCAAGCCAGATTAGGTCCAGGTGCGCAGAAGCAAGCCAGATCCTAGGCTTAGCCAAATAAGGAGCACCTGCCATCGGGAAGGCAGAAGCCGGATGCCGGTGCCATCCTTGCGGTGCGGCCATGCACAGCTCTCTACATGCAACCATAAGCACTGACCATAAAATGTCTTTGATACTTCAGTTGAGTCAAGAAGTTTTAGAGTAACTGACCATTAAACTAAGAACAAGAAAATGAAAAATAAATTGGGTTTTTTTAAAAAATGAGGGTTGATAGGACAGATATGCAAAGACCCAGCGGCAAAAATCAGAAGACAAGTTGTAGGAGGGAAGGTGTGGAGTCCAAGGAACTGAGACGAAGCTGTATAGTCTAAAGAGAAGGGAGGCTGGGTCAGACTATAGTAGTTCTATGGGGTTCTTTGAGCATGGAGAACCTAGTGAACATTTTAAGCAAAGGCGTAATGAGAAGATGCATTAGTCAACATTTTTTTGCATAACAATCTCAAAACCTCAATGTTTCAAAAATGAAATGTTGCTTTTCGTGTTTCCATGTCTCCAGGTTAATTGTGGTTCATCTTGTATGATATGTTGAACTACTTGTATTGGGTCTAGAAATGCTACTTGAGTCACAAATCACATAGAGGAGTCCAACTTTAATAGAGAGGACACGAAAAATTTGGGATAATGGTTCCAACTCCCATAGATGGGTAAGATGATCAATGTACAAACTGAAAAGCTGTACTTTGTCGACGGGATAAAGAAACTACTATCAGGGCCTAAGGCAGACAGCCATTACCCCAGTGGTGCTGAGATATCCATAACTGATAATGTGGGATAAAAAAAAAATTGCTGAGCAAGCAGAGGTCATAAAAAACTTGGTCATATGGAATGATATAACTTCAAAGTAACTAGCTACCTAAATAATAAAGTCACATAATAGACAGCTTACAGATTAGTAAAGTGACCATAAGTGTCAATTCTAACCAAGGACTGTCTTGAGAACAATAGGAAACAAAAGGAACGTGAGTCACCTTGTAATCTCCATGATCACTACAAGGTGCTTGCTCTTTGGATATTCTGAGCTTTGTCATGTGGGTACCTTCAAGATGCACAATGCTATAGCTGAAATGTGTGGTATATGAGGCTAATACAAATTGCCTAGATACTGTTGCTCAAAAATATTCTTCACTGAAAAGCTTTTTTAAAAAATTAACAAGGAACCTACACAATCACAAAGGACAAATGGCATTAATTCAAGCATGGGAGATGACATTTGTTTTGGACCGTGAAGGACCAGTGGATGTATTTGGTAAGACAAGATAAAGAATATTTTTTTGGTTCAGGAAAATGCCTCAGCAAATGAAAACGAAGACAACATTATTGATGTAAGAAATGTTATATTATGCCTGGGGAACAGTGAATAGTGTTTCCTGAATTTCATAGCAATTTTTCCATCTGGAAGAATAAATTAATGCTGAATTTACAGTAAATTTATTAGCATATCATAGAATTTTGTTTAGTGTGGACAATTTGTTTCAATAAGGTAAATATTTATGAAGTTGTAGTTCACTGTAGATAAAAGATAAGCACTACTCTAATATTCAATATAAGAATACAGTGCTGATTAAAAAGGCCATTGGATGCATTACTTGCTAACACTCAGTCTAATTATCAAGGTTACTGAGCCAGCAAAAGATAGCCTCATCAGTGAAATCCTAGAATTGGAAATGGCTTAGAACGCATAAGTGCCGTGCTGGAAAGAGCAGAGTAAACACATCCATTTGGATCAACTGATAACAGCGTCTTTCTCACACAGTCAAATGTTACAGTTGCCATATTTAACTCTCCAGTCAAATTCATGATATGAGTTGGCAGTGGGTCATGAAGAGATAGGCAGCCTGATTCTGTGCCTTGACAAATAGGAATGTTCCAAGGATGCTGACCTCAGCAAGGAGAGAAGAAGGTAAGATAATCTTGCACCATAGGTTCAATATGTGAGAAACAAATGCAAAACTTAGTGATTCTGATGAGCTGATGCTGAGAGGTAAAAGAGTAGGTACTAGACACTAAGAAGAAGAAAGAATTGAGATAACCAGTGTAAAGGTAAAATAATATATACAATTTAAGGCCTGGGAGATGGCTCATTAAGTAAGATTTCTTGCTGGGACTGGAAAATGGCTCAGTGGTTTAGAGTACTTGTTGACTGAGCAGAGGACTTGGCACCCACATAGTGGGTCACAACCGTCCATAACTAAGTTACAAGGGACTCCAATACTCTCTTCTGACCTCCATGGGAATCAGTCATGCACATAGCGCACTTACATACATGCAAGTAAAACATGCAGACACATGCAATAAATGTAAAAAAAAAAAAAAAATGTTAAAAAGAAAAAGAAAAGTACAAGCTTTGCCAGAATAAGAACATGAGTTCAAATCCCCAGCACTCACAGAAAAAAAGCTGTGTAACTTTCTGTGGACCTATAGTTCCAGTGACGGGGAGTGTGGAGACAGGAGGATGACTGGGACTTGCTAGTCACTGGCCTCGCTCCAGAGAGACCCTGTTTCAATGGATTGTGGTGGGATAGTATAGAGCAGGACACCTGGCCTCCCACATGCTTGCCTGCCATGCACATGCTCACACAACACAGAGTGATGGGGGTGGGGGTCGGAGCATAGAGGTAGTTCAGTTTATTCAACAACAGCAAAGACACAATAAGTAAATACCTGATACTTATTCATTCCATGAATTGGTGTTGAATAATTCTATGACAAAAAGGTCTGCTTACCAACTAAGTCCCTGCTTTCCTGGAAAAAAAAAATATAGCAATAATACTAATAGAAATGAAGACAGGGTGGAGCAGAGCAACAATGATTCTAAGTAGGGATATTTAAATCATTATTCAGTTTGCAATATGCTTCCAGAGAGTTAGTTTCTTCCTTAATCTGACTACAGAATACAAGTTAAGTATTTTCTTGTAGATGAGAAGACCTAGAGATATTAACTGAATCACCCAACAAGGGAGGCATGGATAAAGGTGGATATGCATGGATGCAACATTTGTTTTACATCTCAACATCCTAGATGACAGCAGTTCTCAACCTGTGGGTTGAGACCCCTTAGCAGGTCAAATGACCCTCTCACAGATAGCCAACATATCAGATTTTACATTATGATTCATAACAGTAGCAAAAATACAGTTGTGAAGTAGCAACAAAAATAATTTTATGGCTGGGGGTCACCACAACATGAGGAACTGTATTAAAAGGTCACAGCATTAGGAAGGTTGAGAACCACTACCCTAGGGTTACGAGGAGAGTATACAAAAGTATCTAGGTAGATAAATAAAGAAGACTCACAGATACTTTAACTATTGACAATGTGATACAAAATTGTTTTCATATACTTCCTTTGTTGAAAATAAAAGTAGTTTACTAAAAGGAAGAAAGGATCAGGTTGAAATTAACCCAATGTTATAAATCTTTACACTTATGCTACCCTGGTTTGTAAAGTACAAACAAGAGGCTCGTTTTTTGCTGACGTCTGTGATACTGATGTCTCTTTACTGATGATCACCACACAGGTTGCTCAAATCCTCCTAAACCAAACAACTTTCCTGGCCTATGTCTCTGAGGGAAAGGACTTTTTAAAGGAGGGAGGAGTAACAAAATAACACAATGAACTGGCAAACCAGAATGGCACATATATGAAATCGACAACCTGGCATATCTAACAGAAATGGCTAATGGAACATGAGCAAATTGAAGATGACATTGATGTCACAAAATGCCCTGCCAAAGAGTGGATAATGAATACTTCATTTGTTGATCAAACAATCAAACAAATGAATAAAGGGATAGCATTCAAGTTAAAGATAGAAATTATAAAACAAAGATGGCTAATTTTCAAAAGCTGCACAGAAGTAATTAGAAATATTTAAAACATAAAATGTAGTAATTTAGCTAAAACAGCAAAAAACCTCGGGCCAGATAATCACCATAATCCATATGATCATGTTTAGATAACAACCTGTTCTGTTGTCTCCATACTTCAGTTGTAAACGAAAGTGCTTGTGGAAATGCCAAATCTACAATTCTAAACAAACCTTGCTTATCATTTGGCACCTTCCCATTGACGACAGACACTTAATGAGATGACAAGAGACATACACGAAGCAACAATTTGTAAAGAAACCTTCATCACTAGTAAATATATGAAATTTTGCTAAATCTCACTCAAAAAAGGAAATGCAACTTAAAACAATGATAAGAGTTTCATTTCACACACATCAGGTTGGGACAAAATTAATAATAATAACACAGACAAGCATTGATGAAGAGTTGACAACTGGAAGTCCCCACCCTAAACTGATGATCGGAAATTGGCACGTTTAAATTGTAAAGCAACTTATAATATGTAATCATTGCCAATACTTCAACCCAGTATTTCTGTCCATCACTGGTTAGAAGTTCATATGAAGAGATGCAGGAGAGAATTTTAATACAGCATAATTTGCAATAGTCAAAGAAAAGGCTAAAATACAGTAATTTCTCATTAAGAGCAAAAACCAAATAAGCAGGAAGTACTTTATTCATTCATTGCAATATGTGAACTAAAACTGAAACGACTAAAAGGGTGTTTGTATCCATGAGGTTCTATCTAAAAAAACTATGTTAAATGAACCTTCAAATTAAAATTATTACTTGCACGATACTGCTCACTAAAAATTTTAAATCAAATGAAACAATGGTATATTTTTCATGAATGCATACACATGTAGAGTAAAAAATAGAATTTCCAAAGGGATTGAAAAATCAGAAGCATGGATAGTTCTGGAAAAAGAAGAGAAGGAATTAGTTAATATGAGGACATGAGAATTTAACTGTATCTTTAATGTTTTATTTCTTAAAACAAACCCAAAGGGAGATGAATAGAATAAAGGGACAGATCGAGGTCCCGGATATACTATGACTTGATTACCTGGAGACACTGCAGCCGTGAGGAGAACTCTGTGCATGTGCTGGATGTCCATAACCAGATGAGGCAAAGTGAAGCACAAGCCCCACCTAGTACTAAACCCAAAAGCCGATGCCTGACAGATTGCAGACACATATGTGAAACACAGAGCCATCACACTGTAAGAGGAAAACTATCATAAGAGAACACATTTATTACCAAAGAGTGAGCAAACATTTCTGGGCAATGATAAAAAGAAAAATCTAATAAAAAGGAAGAAATGAAAAGTTGGACTGAGGATTTATGCTCAGAACAAAATGTTAAAAAGAGAATGAAAAGGTAAACTGAAGAGCAGGAGAGAACTGTTGGAATTGATATGTTTACATATGGTTTCCAGAGTATCTATTTCGTTCCTTTATTCTGCTTATCTCTTTGTGGGTTGTTTTTCAGAAATAAAATAAGATAAATAAAATAAAATAAGATTCAGTTAAAATCTCATGTCCTCATATTAACTAATTCCTTACCTTCCTTCTTCAGAAAGCCATTTTCCCAATATTTGATATGCATATATTAAAATGTGTATATTTGAAAATGGACTCATATCCAGAAAACCTAAAGAATATCAATAGAACATTTCTTTAAGATAAGCATGGGGCTGGAGAGGTGGCTTAGTGACTAAGAGCACGGGTGATTCTTCCAGATAGCCTGGGTTTGATTCTCAGCACCTACATGGTGGCTCAAACTATCTGTAACTCCAGGTGCAGAGAATCCAATGCCTTCTTCTAGTCTCTGCAAGCACCAGGCATGCTGTGGTGCTCAGACATACATGCAGACAAAACACTCAAACATATAACATACTTTAAAAAAATATATAGGCAAAAAAAAACCCAAGAAAATAATTAGAAAACTATCAAGCGGGCAGTAAAAAAAAGAGGAGTTCCAAGTGACTAATAAATATATTCTTATATATTTGTTACATATATATTATATATAATGCTCAAATGCATTAGCCATCAGAGAAGCATGAGTGAAAATCATAAATAATACTGCATCTAAATGTCTAATGCAAAAATGACACTACTGAGCTTCACAGTGTTGCAAGAAAGCAGAAACGTTCACTCTGCTGACAGAGTACAAATTAGTTCAACCACTTTGCAAAAACACCTTAGCAAACTCATTTCAAAATAATTACGCCTCAGAACCCAGAAGTTCCACCACAGTTGTGCCCTAATCAGAAATTCACAAGCTTGTCTAGGTAAGGACTTGTGCTGACCATTCACAGCCACTTCGATCCCCATATGCCTCAACACTAGAATGGCCAGCTGTGGTGCTGCGATAGTTAATACTGCACCTGAACTCAGCAGGCTCTAGAGTCCCCAAGAGGCAAACCTCTGAGCACACTTGTGAGGAATGTCCTCCACTGGGTTGGCTGAAGTGAGAAGGTCCATCATAAATATGGACTGGGATAACCTCTGAGCACACTTGTGAGGAGTGTCCTCCACTGAGTTGGCTGAAGTGAGAAGGTCCATCCTAAATATGGACTGGGATCTCATTCTGCACAAAAGTAGGAAACAAACCAGCACTCATCTCTTTCTGCTCCCTAACTGAACGTACCATGGGACCAATCGTCATGGCTTCTGCAGCACAATAGAGAACTCCACCATCCAACCATGAGCCCAAATGATCTCTCTCTGTGTAAGCCTTCGCTATGCATTTGAGGATCACAATGAGAGAAGTAACCAATACACATACATTCATATGATAGTGGACACAGAGAGAAGAGAAGGAACACACTGTTTCTATAGACTGCAACAAATATCACAAAAAGAATGAAGAGAAAAACAAGACAGACACCACATAGTACACACTGGACAATTGCACTTATTCCACTGGTCCAAAGAACGAAAACTAATCTTTTGTATTAGAAGTCAAGCCAAGGTGTGGGGAAGAGGTTGGGAGAGAATGGGGCTTGCCTACTATGCTGTGGTCTGAATAAATGTTCTCTCTCTTGGTCATGTCTGAGTTTACGTTGTGAACATTTTCCCACATTTATTGTGTCCACAAGAAGTTTTTTTTTTTTTTTTAAACAGGTAAACAAAAAAAGACAAAGCCATCCTGGGTGTAGTGGTATATGATTTAATCCCAGCAGGAGGATTGCCTAAAATTTCAGGCCAGCCTGGGTTCCACAGTGAGGTCAAGGTTATCATTGGTTATAAAGTAAGACCTTAGCTTTAAAAAAAAATTTTTTTTTTAATGGAGGGGAATATAGACAAGATGTCATGAAAACCCAAAACAGAGAAAGCCCAGCCAGGGATTGTTTGCATTCTCCTGCAGGTTACTTCATATGCAAACTCTCAATCTGGCTCCATCTCTCGGAGCTCCCAGCAGAGTTTATGCTCAACTTGAGAAATAAAATGTTCTTAAGGTTGACACGCACTTGAAGTAATACTCAATACTTTTATTTGATGCAGGCAAAGTCTGTGAGTTCAAAGATCCTTTCATGTTCTGCGCTGATGGAGGCCTGTGGCTCTTTCTATTGACACTGAAATGTGGCCTTGACTTTATCTCTCTTAGGAGACTTTCAACTGCTCAGAGACAAAATGGGAAACTCTGCACATTGTGTGGTTAAAGCCGTCCTTGAGATGTACATAAAAAGCTGAATCTCTACCCAGAATTCCTCATCAAAGCTGACAGCCTGCTACAGGGGCTTACCTGTGTGTTGATTTATGCAGAGCACTAAAGTTCTTATTGAAACTCCTTTTTCTCTGTGCAAAGGACCACGGAGGACTTTGTCGGTCCTCTAAGTTTACACAAGCATAATTTAAGAACTACTTCGACAAGCCGGGCAGTGTTGGTTAGACGGCTGCATGCATTCACTGCTTCAGCAAACATCTCCTGAATGCCCATGTAGCGAGGGTATTCACAGTAGATATCCCAGTGTCATGTGCTTCATGCTGGAGCACAAGCATTTGAACCCAAGTCCCTGGCTTCTATGCATACCATTGCCAATCCCACAGCCTTAGGTCTTTCTCATTCCTGTGAAATCCAGGACATACTCTTTGTTGTTGTTGTTTGGTTTTTATCAGATGAAGGTAGATGTATTAAGAGCGCGGAAGGGGGTCCCAGGGAAGATTAACTGAGGTCATATTCCTATGCTGCCTAAAGATGCTCATGGGTAAAATCCCCATCTAGTTGGCAACTGGATCAAGATTTGGACAAAAATAGGAACCAGAAGATATGGTAAGCAACATTTTGATCATTTTTTTTCTCTCACATCGGGAGACTGGAGAAAAGAAAAGGTTTCTGTAACTTCCATCACCCCTGCAATGAAGATCAGATCCCAAGTGGAAGAGAGGAGGAGTGGGGTCCATTCAAAGGAAGGACGAAGAGCAAAGGAGCCATAATGAATGCCCATTCTCAGTCTTTCAGCAAGAGGATGCGTTTTCCAACCCACAGTCAGATTCAGTGTGACATTCTCACTTACACCATATAATTAGAAAGGCAAGAATACACTGGGAAAAACAGAAACAATGTCACCTTGAAGGCCTTCTGCCACACACAGCTCTTTAATACACTTGACAAGTGGTAACACATTGATGAACAAATTTGTCTCACATAAATTCTCTATTAAATTAAGGCAAAAGTTCCCTCCCTGTAATTTGTGTCCTCATGCTGAATTATGCCTTTGAATGAAACCTATCACAAGTTTAATCCTCTTCACTTAGACAGTTCTTCAAGGACGTAAAAACCACAACTATATCAGCCTCTCTCCAACTACTTCTCGTCAGAATTAAACCCCTCCCCCCGTGATTACTTTTAATTCTCTAGTTATTATAGTATTTTAAAAGCCAGTTAAGTGATAAGACAACCTTTACTTTTAGCTTATAAAAATCGACGTTTATAATAAAGTAATTTTAAAATCCAAGCAAACATAAGTACTATCTTTAAAAATCGCCACCAGGCATGTATGTGATTCACATATATGTGCTCAGGTGCACACACGTTGTGTATGTCTGAAATACTTTTCTATCCACAACAGATATAGAATTTGCATGTTTTAAGACAGGTCCATACATACTTCCTCAGAAGATCATTCAGGATAAAGTGAACGTTTTTGTTTGTTTATTGTTATTTTGTTTTGTTTTACCAAGTGACAGATTGAAAAAAAACATAGATCTAGGAAAAGATGAAACACCTTCATCTTTTCCTATTATAAACAAAACTAAACACCCTGGAAATTATTACCTAGGCAAGTGTATAAGAGCTCTGAAAGATGGCTAGAGAGCCTTTGACCCAAGGAATGGTCATGGGGTAACTTTACTGGACTGTCTACTGCCTCACACACTGGTCTCTGGAGAGACCTAAATTCCGAAACACCATCAAAACCCAAAACAGCAAAAGGAAGCGAGAAGTCTCTACCTTCTCCGGTTAAAGGACTGGGAAGTTGGGGGGGGGGGGGGGAATCCCAATCCTCTGCAACAAGAGGTGATGTTTATGTTAGAGGATGAGAAAAGAATTCGACAGTCTTACTCACCTGTGAATTCTTCTAGCTACAATAATGCAAGATATGCCCACTTACACAATAGAGGCACCAATGTTGAAGGAGTAACCAACTACTTTCTGATTGGATTTAAAACCCACTCCACAATTGTTAACTAGGGCAAAAACACCTGACTGGCTAGGCCATAGGCCCTAGCCTATGAGAGAGAACCTAGTGCTTGTTGAATGAACTGCCCCTGTTTTTATCTTTATACACGCAGATTCATATGCTCTCCTCACAGAAGCTTCTTTTTGCAGTAGATGGAAATAAAAGTAGTCCAAGATAAAGAAAATTTAGCAGAATTTATTGCTAGCATGCCTACCTTTGAAGAATGGCTAATAGAAATCCTAACAAAAAGATAATAGTAGCAGATGCTACAACATTCATAGAGGAAAAACATTACAGGTTTCAAAAGTAAATTTGCCTTGTGATCTTCTCATTCATATTTTATATTACTTATATTAAAACAATGTGGGGTATGTAGTCAATATATCTAAGTTCTTAGGACAATTATATTTGTTAAATGGAGATGATAAAGCTCTAAATAGAAGTACAGTTTCTACACTTGAAATGGTAAAAACATCAATACTCATGAGTGGTACTAAATTACTGTGTATATGAATGCATATGTATATGCATATATATGATTCTAGGTTAATTTCCAATACAGTTGTGTAACCTAATACACTTAAAAGTATAAGGAACTCAAAGTAGATGTCTACATTGTTTTTTCAAGTATCCCGAACAGGGAGACAAGAAGAAGTATTAGAAAAAGAGGAAAGAGAACACAAACAGTAAATGGCAGGCATAAGCGCTAATGTATCTACAATTGCTTTGTTTTTTAAATTTAGTACATTTATTTCTTGGTGGTGGGGGTAGTAGTGGTGGTGTATGTTTGTGTGTGGGGGGGGGGTGTATACACTCGCATATGCATAGCCCACCTGTGGAGGTGAGAATACAATTTGTAGGAGTTGATTCTATTCTTCTACCATGTAAGTCCCGAGGATTGGACTCAGGTTGTTAGGCTCAGCAGCAAGTGTTTTACCCACCAAGCCCTCTTACCAGCCCTCCATAAGTACTTTAAAGAGAAATGCTCTTCCAGTTAAAAAAAAAAAAAAAAAACTTGAGTTCTGAAAATAATAGCCTGATTAGTTCCCTGGTGATCCTGCACGAAGGTCTGAATAAAGTAATAATTGCATGTCCAGTCACCTCCGTGGGGCAGGGGTATTAGGAAACATGAGATGTGGTAACATAGCCACTTTTGTGAAATACTATGGACAGGAATAAAGACAGTTATTATTAATAACTATGGTTGATGCTATAAGAACATACAGTGGTAGTTAATGAACTATACAATTCATTAACTCTGAAGTGCTTCATCCCTTTACCTAATTTGCATATAGATGAGTTGGTATGTCCACAGAGCTTTTAAAACCACTGTGAAAAAGTATTTGAGCAACCTAACACGGAGGAAGGGTTAACTCTGCATCCTGGTTTTAGAGGTTTGAATCCAAGGCATCAGGGAGGGTGTGGCAGAGTCGAGCAGCTCACCTCATGAAAGCCAGGAAGCAGAGAGAGAGTGTGTCTGTGTTAGCTGCCTTCCTCCTGGTCATCCTTTCTTTCCCTTCCAGGCCTCATATTTAAGAGAGACAGCCTCGCCTTGGTTCACCCTTTCTGTAAATTATCTCATAAACACACCCAAAG